>NC_053028.1:574432830-574599141 GCF_003073215.2 Triticum urartu
GGGGAGGAGAGAGGGACCCCCCCCCCCCCCCCCGAGTTGACAATCCAGGTCATCTGGCTTTAGTGGTGGCCCCTCAAGTTGGGGGATACAAGTTCACTAAGGTACTCATGGATGGGGGAAGTAGTATCAACATTCTATATTATGATACCTTCCACTGTATGGGGTTGACATATAAGAATCTTAAACCGTCAAATACGGTTTTTCACGGTGTTGTGCCTGGTAAGTCTGCATATCCGGTGGGCAAGATAGCCTTAGATGTGGCTTTTGGAGATGATCATGATTCAAGATCAGAAACATTGACTTTTGAGGTGGTGAAAATCAAAAGTCAGTATCACGCTTTGTTTGGGTGGCCGGCTTACGCTAAGTTCATGGCAAGGCCGTGTTATGTTTATCTGCAGCTTAAAATGCTAGGTCATAAGGGGACCATCATAGTACATGGGAGCAGGAAGATCGCTTTGGAATGTGAGGAAGGTGACATGGCTTATGCTGAGTCGGTTTGTGCCACGGAGGAGCTGAAGTTTTATAAAGACCAAGTTGATCCGGCAGATATGACTTCTATGAAAAAGCCAACTACGGAACACGATCCGGCGTTGAAGTTTAAATCAGCCATAGATACTAAGATGGTTGATTTTGTTTCTGGCGATTCATCCAAACAGTTTAGTATCAGCGCTAACCTGGATCCCAAATAGGAAAGTGCGCTCATCGAGTTCATCCGTGAGAACCAGGACATCTTTGCATGGAAACCTTCTGACATGCCAGGTGTACCTAGGGAACTCGCTGAGCACACACTTAACGTTGATCCTAAGTTTAAACCGGTCCGGCAGTTTCTCCACCGCTTCAATGAAGAAAGGAGCAAGGCTATTGGTGAAGAGGTAGCTCGATTGTTGGCCGCAGGGTTTATCGTGGAGGTCTTTCACCCAAAGTGGTTGGCTAATCCGGTGCTGGTTCTTAAGAAAAACGGCACTTGGCGTATGTGTGTAGATTACACAAACTTGAACAAAGCTTGACCTGCAGACCCCTTTGCCCTCCCTCGTATTGATCAGATTATTGATGCTACGGCGGGTTGTGACCGTTTGTGTTTTCTGGATGCTTATTCTAGTTATCATCAGATCAAAATGGCAATTAAGGACCAGGAGAAGACAGCTTTCATCACTCCCTTTGGATCCTTCTGCTATGTCTCCATGCCCTTTGGACTTAAGAGTGCCCAGGCGACTTATCAACGTTGTGTTCAGAATTGTCTTCATAAGCAAATTGGGCGTAATGTTCATGCATATGTCGATGATATTGTGATAAAATCCAGAAAGGAGGAAACATTGATAGATGATTTGAGAGAAACCTTTGACAACCTCCGAGTTTAGAAGATGATGCTCAATCCGGAAAAGTGTGTCTTTGGTGTCCCGGCAGGCAAACTCTTGGGATTTCTGGTATCGAACAGAGGCATTGAGGCTAATCCGGAAAAAATATCAGCAATTAGATCTTTGGCTAAACCGACGTGTATCAATGACGTTCAACGTTTGGCCAACCAGATTGCGGCTTTGAGCCGGTTTATCAGTCGTCTTGGGGAGAAGGCTATTCCTTTATATCAGATGTTGAAGAAAACAGATGATTTTGTCTGGAGAGAGGCGGCTGATAAAGAGTTTGAGGATCTGAAGAGGCAGTTAGTTGAACCGCATGTGCTTGCAGCCCCGATCGATAAAGAACCGTTATTGCTATATGTGGCTGCTAATGCCCAAGCTGTTAGCGTGGCTATTGTGCTGGAGCGCAAGGAAGTTGGAAAGGAGTATCCGGTTCAACGGCCGGTTTATTATATCAGTGAAGTGCTCATTGAATCAAAGCAGAGGTATCCACATTGGCAGAAGCTAGTATATGGAGTGTTTATGGCAAGCCGGAAGCTTAAACAATATTTCTAGGGCCATCCTATCACAGTGGTCAGTTCAGCCCCCCTGGGAGATATCATTCAAAACAAAGAAGCAACTGGCCGGATTGCCAAGTGGGCTATTGAGCTTGGACCTCACGGGCTCAAATATATACCTCGCACAGCGATCAAATCCCAAGCGCTCGTGGACTTCATCAATGATTAGACGGAGTTGCAGGCACCAGAGTGTCAGAACCCCGATTCCAAGTCACATCGATCTAGCATGTAACACCTCATATCGCTTTGCGGCCTCACGCACGGTATTCCCACGGGTGTCGCCATACTATGGCCCGGGACCGTTTGCGTCTTTTGGCTCACGTATATGATAGTGTCGCTAGCATCCATATGACAGAGAACCCGGGCCGACATGACTAGTTGTGAACCCAAAGTGGCACTAACTTCCAGGGACAGGCATACATGAATCAACATCGAGCATGTCGGTCAGCAGCGTGCGAATCCGGGCTGTAGCACTGGGCTAACAGGACTCGGTGAACCGGGCTGTAGCAGGCTAGGTAGGACTCCGGATGTCACCGCGTGACATTTCCCCGAAGGGACAGACATAGGAACAAAGTGAATCACATGTCGGCCAGTCAAGTATTCCGGAGCAGTAGTGCTGGGCTAGCAGGACTCCGGTGAACCAGGCTGTAGCGGACTACTATGGCTCATGGAAGCACAAGACTACATTTCCCCATAAGAGAGGCTACCAAGGATAAACAACTAGGTTGTCGGATCCCACACATACCAAGCATTTCAATCATACACACAATATGCTCGATATGTGCAACACAACATGGCATCACAACAGGACTCTACGACTCAAAGTATTTATTCATTAGGCTCCAAAGAGCGAGATATTACAAACATGGGTCTCATGACCCAACATTCAGAGCATACAAGTCAAAGCACATGCGGAAGCTTAACATGTCTGAGTACAGACATCTACAACTGAAAAAGGCTGAGAAGCCTGACTATCTACAAGACCCTCCCAAGGTACAAGATCGTAGCTGAGGTAACAAGCTAAATGTCCAAGTCCACACGGAACTGCTAGCGAGACTGTAGTCTCTCTGCAAAACATAAATTAAGAAAATGTGAGTAAAAATGTACTCAGCAAGACTTACATCAGAACTAACTACATATGCACCATTATCAACAAAAGGGGGTGGTGGAGTTTGACTGCAGCAAGCCAGCTTTGACTCAGTGGCTAACCTGAACTACGACTGCAAGTAACTCTTTTGAGGTGGCGCACACGAGTCCACAAATTCACCATACCAATACACCACTATGGATCCGCTCCCGTCTCCTTGCGAGAACGCCATCCATAGCACTCACGCTTATCTTGCGAGTTTTAGAGTATCCACTTTCACTTGTCTATGAACTATGCAAGGGGTCCAAGTTTCCATATCCGAGAAATCCGGCTATTCGAATAGATAATGATAACCCTGCAGGGGTGTACTTCTTCACACACGCTCTCGCCACTTACCACCATGCACATGTCGTGTATCTCGGCAACCTTCAAGCGGAAGCCTGGTGAGGGAGTCGGCCACGACCTGACTAATCACACAAGTCTCTCGTCCAGGTTTATCACCTATTTGGGTTCCATCCGCAAGGAGATCCGGCCGGGGTGTCGCTCACGGCCCCAAATGATGTGTACAGGGTTCCCAAGCCCACCATCCGGGTGCCACTTGGTACACCGGGCCACTGTGCCTAGTCTGTCCCAAGCCCACCTGTACCGGGTGCCACTTGGTAGACTACTAACACTACCTACAAACACCAGAAACTAGTTGCAACTCCTGGACAGAGATCAGGTTGATTAACAAGTCGGGGGAGCTTGGAGCGCCCGGAGCCCAATGTGTGGTAGTAACTGTTCATGGATCACAAACACAGGACTCAGTTCCTGAGGACGGCTGCAATGAGACAACCCACCATGTACTCCTACATGGCCTCTCACCGCTACCTTTACCAAATCGTGTTCACACACTTAGCTCTCAACAGTAGGACATGTTCACACACACCTCCGATTCATCCCCGATGAATCAGACCTGATTCAACTCTAAGCAGTAGAAGACATGACAAACAAGCATGAATGAGTAGGCACATCAGGGCTCAAACAATTCCTACTCACGCTAGTGGGTTTCATCTATTTACTGTGGCAATGATAGGTCATGCAGAGGAAAGGGGTTCAGCTACCGCAGCATGCAACAGTTGAAACGGTGTTGTTCTAATGCAGTAAAAGAGAGCAGGAGCGAGAGAGTGGGATTGTATCGGAATGAACAAGGGGGTTTTGCTTGCCTGGCACTGCTGAAGATAGTATAGCTCTTCATCGGTGTCATCGATCACATCGTCGGAAACATCGTCTACTGAGAGGGGGCAATTACCGGCAAACAAGGAAGAATACAATCAATTCAATGCAACAATATGATGCATGATCATGACATGGCAATATGCTGTGATTTGGGCTAATGCAACAGAAAGTCATTTTAGTTGAAGTGGAATTCAAAACTACCTCAAATTCCAACTCTAAACCTATTATGAAATTTGCCCTAATCATGTTTCATCCTAAACAGTGAGGTTAACTTCCTCAAACATGCATGAAAATGGTACAGATGGATTCCATGAATTCTTCCGATAATTTTTCATATATAATTTATCTTATTTGGAGTTATAGATAATTTTCTATGATTTTTAGAAGTTTTGGGCATTTTCTGGAATTTTCTAATTTTTATAAATCCAGAAAATTATTAACTACGTCAGCATTGCGTCACTGTGACGTCAGCAAGTCAACAGAGGCGGTCCAGGTCAAACCTGACCAGTGGGGTCCACTGGTCAGTAACCTAGGGCTGTGTTGTGCGGCTGACAGGTGGGCCTGGTCAACGGCCACGTTAGCAGGTCAACGCTGACGTGTGGGGCCACTATGGTTAGTTTAAGCTAAACAAAGAAATAAACTACGGTTAGCTAAAACGTGGGGCCTAGGTGTCAGTGACTCAGGGGGGTTAATCAGCAGGGTCATTAGTGGCTAATGACGGACACGTCGGCAGTCGTCGGAGCCTGGCCGGCGGCGACCAAAACGACGGCGGCGCGGCTCGGATTTGAGCTTCGGGCGGTGGTTTGGGGCGCTGAGCACACAGGGGAGGATCTCTTGCTCGCCCGCATCCAAAGGACAGGACGAGAGGCTGTGGGGTGGCCGGGAGCAGCGTCGGCGGCGAGCAAGGCGGTGGCCGGAGCTACGGCTCCACGGGCGCGAGGACTGCAGTGCGCTAGCGAGCGAGCTGATGGCCGCGTTGGGCTCCTGGGAGCTCCCTGAGCACATACAAAGGAGTGCTAGGGTTTGTTAATCCCCATTTCAGGTTTAAGGAAAGATTGCCATGATGCATGGATGCAAATGCAACTATTGCACACAATTAATCTAGGGCTGTGACAACTCACCCCTACTAAACAAGAATCTCGTCCCGAGATTCAAGAAGTGGAGTAAGAAGACAGAGGGGTCACAAAACTATCACAGTCTTCTCGGTCCAACTGCCCTTCTCGAAGATACCGATATATTGCATCACATTGCTCTTGACGTCTTTGGCTTCGAGATCTTCATCCAACACGATGACGACGGAAGGAAACTCTACAGAAAATGATCTTCTCAAAGATCGAGCAACTCAAGATCAACTCACGGAGTGAGACGTTGAAACATCTCTCGAGCTGAGACACGAAGCAGACATCCCGAGGGATGGAGTGAAACAGATGATGAAGATTCACTAGGTAGGCAACAATTTCACACTTAAGAAGGTGGTGAACGGTTGTCAACGTAGTGAGGAGTTGAGTTGCCATGATACCATAACGAGACATCTTAGAGGAAGGTGACTCGTAGAATTATTCCATTATGTGGCAAAAAGAATTACTTTTGATACAGAAATCATTGATACTCTCCATACCAGCCTAAGACAATTCACAACTGATCGTTTGAAGAAGTTCGAAAGGAGGGCATACTCAGACTAGAATGGATGATGTGGACTACCTTGTTGAAGACAACGCAATGGATGATTTTGCTCATCATCGAAAAATGGATGGAACCCATGTTAGGACAACTTCTGAAGATGATCCTGAATAAGAATTACTAAGAAGGCAGCCCATAGTAAAATGGCACAAAGACGGGTGCAACCTGGGAACAAAATGCAAATGATGGGAATGTTCCAACCATCATATCTGCCTGAGATTCAGATCTGGTTGGTAACGGGATATTTCAAACGTCATTTCTGGAAAGAAAGTTTGCAACACAAACCGATGAGATGACGTTGCGAGATTCTCAAGAACTGAACTACGATGGCAAGCTCCAAAACATGAGCTGGTTCTGCTACACACATGTGAACACATTGTCCAAGACAAACATGACCACGTAGAAGTCTTATGATAAAACACTACCGAGTTCTGGTTAGGATCCATCATCAAGGATTTAGAAGTCTTTACACAAGTCCATGGATTAGATCCCAAGCATAGACTTCTTTTCCTTGAACAAGTCAATCAGTGGCTTGGTGTGCTAGGGATTCATATAGAATGAAGGTTGCAAGTCTCCAGACCACAGAATACTTCGCACATATGCATGACTGACTTGGGATGATTCCAGAGGAAGCGAAACAAACTTTCTCAAGTTCATGGCGGCAACTTGCATCATGTGCACGTGAATTAGAGGAAGTCACTTCTTCCATCAAACATAAACTTCATGAGCTAGCACGAAGAAAATGCTTTCAAAAGTTTCCAACACTAACTTAGATGTTCAACATGAATCATGGACACGATGGAAATGTTGTCAATGGGCTCAACAACAAAACATCTAGGCTTCCATATAGATGGAATTCCACAACTAAGTGAACATGGTGATAGCATTGGTCAGACCAAAGGATGTAATGGTGTATGCTCGAGGGATCAACCACGAGTAAGACAACATTATGAACATCGTTGGTTCTGATTTGATTTGAGGATAGCCCACACTCAAATCAAAGTTTGGACAAGACAATAGATCCAATAACTGATCACGAGGACCAATCGACGAAGATATCGTCTTTCTTCAACACACACACACCAAATATATCCCTTAGAGATGAACTAAGTCAGACAAAGCTTTATCTTCCAACTCTCCAAGTTGTTGTTTAGCTTATCCAACTAGCTCAGGGGGTATCCAACACAGATTCTTGGAGAAGGGGTGGTTTGCAAGAAACCAACTTAATCACGAGCTCAACATAACAGTCAGGGGACAACCTGGTGATACTTCCAAGAAGATAATCAGAAAAACACGAACCACCGATATGTTTTTAGGCTCGAGAACAATCTTGCTTTTCAGGGCAAGACAATATGATCAAATAAGCGAGGGGTTGGCACAATCCCAACTCATTGATCGAAGTGTGCACCAGAAATATGGACTAGGTAGCACGATCAATCTTAGGATGATGATTCAATAACCAACATGCTAAGAATGAGAATATTGTCCATTTACTACAAAGCAATGAGTTGCTCGGAGTATTGATTTCACACATCACAATTCACTTGTCGGCATTCCGGTTACAACAACACGGAACCGAAGAATGAACAATGATGGCAGGAAGTATCGCTAAATCAAGAATTCATAAGAGGTGGTGCAATTCTCATGACATTCTTGATAAGAGAGAAGGTGACACTCCACGGTAGAACAGAGCAAAAGCTAGATTGGCATTTGGATCTGCGGATTACATCTGCTTTGACCCAATCCTAGAAATGGATAAGGTACTGGAGTTTGTTTCTCCTAGTCATTCCAGAATAGAATGGCTTGACGGACCACAAGAATGATAGGCACCGATGAACGAATGCACGCATACTCTTGACTATCAATTGATAGATGATGGTCGGAATACAAATGAAGAGGGACAACTCAAGGGGACATATATCTTTCTAAGTTGCGGATGCGTAGATTAATATGTCGAATAAAGCTCAACATATTTCTTTCGGAATATCCGTGCAGAAAGGTAGAACTGGCAGAGTCACAGCATAGAATGGAGACCTCATCAAGAGCACTCTTGTTGTGATCATTGGTTCAAAGATCTTCTGCCATAATGGTTCATGGTATTTGGAAGAAGGAATACCACAGACCTCTAGGGCTATCACAAGGTTACTAATGTCCTAAAGGAACTAGCAAACACTATCAACATGAAGTAAGTAGGGTGAATCTCGGGTTCAAGAACCCAGGAATAGAAAGCCTACTAACTAAATGGCATCACGGGATGCTTTCAAGAATGATGGCCAGAATCATCACACTGGGAACACAAAAGATGGCTAGATTACTAGGTGACTCCCTTAGACATCTAGGGTCATAATACTAACTCCAACATACACGTCAAGGCAACGGAGTACCTCAACACACTGATTAGTATGCTTAATCTGGCCCAAAAATACAACGGAAACATGGAGGAAAGATTTGCAAGTGCATCAGATTGTTTGGAAACCTAGGATGATTCGGACAGCATAACGGCTGTAAATGCTCGAAAAGATTTGAGACATCCTGCAAAATGGTGGCATAACCACTTAACATCGCAATATCATGTTTCCAAATCCAACTAACGACACACTGGAGTAGTAGAAACTGGACTGAGGCTTAAATCCAACAATCCTAGGCAACTACGGTTTAGTAACACGTCATCCTGAGAGATAGAAGAGAGATCCTAGTTCTTAATCCCCGTATAAAAGAAGAGGGTGACTCAGATCAGAAGTGCATAAGGTAAAGGAGTAAAAAGAGCCTTACGTTCCCTTCCACAATCAATTCCCTTATATAACTAAAGCATTTCTAGACTCAACTTCGACCAGTATGGCTTGGTAATCCTATAGGCAGTCAGGCTCTGATACCAAAGTTGTCAGAACCCCGATTCCAAGTCACATCAATCTAGCATGTAACACCTCATATCGCTTTGCAGCCTCACACACAGTATTCCCACGGGTGTCGCCTTACTATGACCCGGGACCATTTGCGTCTTTTGGCTCACGTATATGATAGTGTCGCTAGCATCCATATGACAGAGAACCCGGGCCGACATGACTAGTCGTGAACCAAAACTGGCACTAACTTACAGGGACAGGCATACATGAATCAACATCAAGCATGTCGGTCAGCAGCGTGCGAATCCGGGCTGTAGCACTGGGGTAACAGGACTCCGGTGAACCGGGTTGTAGCAGGCTATGCAGGACTCCAAATGTCACCGCGTGACATTTCCCCGAAGGGACAGACACAGGAACAAAGTGAATCACATGCCGGTCAGTCAAGTGTTCCGGAGCAGTAGTGCTGGGCTAGCAGGACTCCGGTGAACCGGGCTGTAGCGGACTACTATGGCTCATGGAAGCACAAGACTACATTTCCCCATAAGAGAGGCTACCAAGGATAAACAACTAGGTTGTCGGATCCCACACATACCAAGCATTTCAATCATACACACAATATGCTCAATATGTGCGACACAACATGGCATCACAACAAGACTCTACGACTCAAAGTATTTATTCATTAGGCTCCGAAGAGCAAGATATTACAAACATGGGTCTCATGACCCAACATTCAGAGCATACAAGTCAAAGCACATGCGGAAGCTTAACATGTCTGAGTACAGACATCTACAACTAAAAAAGGCTGAGAAGCCTGACTATCTACAAGACCCTCCCAAGGTACAAGATCGTAGCTGAGGTAACAAGCTAAACATCGAAGTCCATGCGGAATTACTAGCAAGACTGTAGTCTCTCTGCAAAACATAAATTAAGTAAACGTGAGTACAAATGTACTCAACAAGACTTACATCAGAACTAACCACATATGCATCATTATCAACAAAAGGGGGTGGTGGAGTTTGACTGCAGCAAGCCAGCTTTGACTCAGTGGCTAACCTGAACTACGTTTGCAAGTAACTCTTTTGAGGTGGCGCACACGAGTCCACAAATTCACCATACCAATACACCACTATGGATCCGCTCCCGTCTCCCTGCGAGAACGCCATCCATAGCACTCACATTATCTTGCGAGTTTTAGAGTATCCACTTTCACTTGTCTATGAACTATGCACGGGGTCCAAGTTTCCATATCCGAGGAATCCGGCTATTCGAATAGATAATGATAACCCTGCAGGGGTGTACTTCTTCACACACGCTCTCGCCACTTACCACCATGTACACGTCGTGTATCTCGGCAACCTTCAAGCGGAAGCCTGGTGAGGAGTCGGCCACGACCTGACTAATCACACAAGTCTCTCGTCCAGGTTTATCGCCTATTCGGGTTCCATCCGCAAGGAGATCCGACCGGGGTGTCGCTCACGGCCCGAAACAATGTGTACAGGGTTCCCAAGCCCACCATCCGGGTGCCACTTGGTATACCGGGCCACTGTGCCTAGTCTATCCCAAGCCCACCTGTATCGGGTGCCACTTGGTAGACTACTAACACTACCTAAAAACACCAGAAACTAGTTGCAACTCCTGGACAGAGATCAGGTTGATTAATAAGTCGAGAGAGCTTGGAGCGCCCGGAGCCCAATGTGTGGTAGTAACTATTCATGGATCACAAACACAGGACTCAGTTCCTGAGGACGGCTGCAATGAGAAAACCCACCATGTACTCCTACATGGCCTCTCACCGCTACCTTTACCAAATCGTGTTCACACACTTAGCTCTAAACAGTAGGACATGTTCACACACACCTCCGATTCATCCCCGATGAATCAGACCTGACTCAACTCTAAGCAGTAGCAGACATGACAAACAAGCATGAATGATTAGGCACATCAGAGCTCAAACAATTCCTACTCATGCTAGTGGGTTTCATCTATTTACTGTGGCAATGACAGGTCATGCAGAGGAAAGGGGTTCATCTACCACAGCATGTAACAGTTGAAACGGTGTTGTCCTAATGCAGTAAAAGAGAGCAGGAGCGAGAGAGTGGGATTGTATCGGTATGAACAAGGGGGTTTTGCTTGCCTGGCACTGCTGAAGATAGTATAGCTCTTCATCGGTGTCATCGATCACATCGTCGGAAACATCGTCTACTGAGAGAGGGCAATTACCGGCAAACAAGGAAGAATACAATCAATGCAATGCAACAATATGATGCATGATCATGACATGGCAATATGTTGTGATTTGGGCTAATGCAACAGAAAGTCATTTTAATTGAAGTGGAATTCAAAACTACCTCAAATTCCAACTCCAAACCTATTATGAAATTTGCCCTAATCATATTTCATCCTAAACAGTGAGGTTAACTTGCTCAAACATGCATGAAAATGGTACAGATGGATTCCTTGAATTCTTTTGATAATTTTTCATATATAATTTATCTTATTTGGAGTTATAGATAATTTTCTATGATTTTTAGAAGTTTTGGGCATTTTCTGGAATTTTCTAATTATTTTAAATCCAGAAAATTATTAACTACGTCAGCATTGCGTCACTGTGATGTCAGCAAGTCAACAGAGGCGGTCCAGGTCAAACCTGACCAGTGGGGTCCACTGGTCAGTAACCCAGGGCTGTGTTGTGCGGCTGACAGGTGGGCCTGGTCAACGGCCACATCAGCAGGTCAACTCTGACATGTGGGTCCACTGTGGTTAGTTTAAGCTAAACAAAGAAAGAAACTATGATTAGCTAAAACGTGGGGCCCAGGTGTCAGTGACTCAGGGGGTTAATCAGCAGGGTCATTAGTGGCTAATGACGGACACGTCGGCAGTCGCCGGAGCCTGGCCGGCGGTGACCAAAACGACGGTGGCGCGGCTCGGATTTGAGCTTCGCGCGGTGGTTTGGCACGCTGAGCATATAGGGGTGGAGCTCTTGCTCGTCCGCATCCAAAGGACAGGACGAGAGGCTGCGGGGTGGCCGGGAGCAGCATCGGCGGCGAGCAAGGCGGTGGCTGGAGCTACGGCTCCACGGGCGCGAGGACTGCAGTGCGCTAGCGAGCGAGCTGATGGCCGCATTGGGCTCCTGGGAGCTCCCTGAGCACATACCAGTGCTCGGACACGAGCGAAACTCGCTCTAGCCACGGCGGCTTCATGGCCGGCGGGCGGAAGCTCTCGGCTCCGGCAGAAAATGAGCTAGTGGAGAGGAACGGAAGGGGAGAGCATGGGGGAAGGAGCAAGAGCTCACAAGGAAGGCGTAGAACGGCTCAGCGGGCTTGGGGATGTCCTCGATGGCGCGAATCGACTGGTGGTGATCCATGGGTCTGAGGAGGAAGAAGAGCTCGGGGTCGTTGTCACGGAGCTCCTGGCGGCGCCTGGATTGGTGCAGAGGACACAGGGGGCGAGGCGGAGCTCGTGGCATAGCTGGCTGGGCGTGGGGAGGTCGATGGCAGCGGCGAATGGCGGCGGTGCGTCCATGGAGGCTTCGGCCATGGCGGGGAACGGGCGAGGGGGAGAGACAGAGAAGCAGGTGGGGACAGGGGAAGAGTAGGAGGGGAACCAGGGGGAGTGTGTGGCGCTCACAGGAGCGTCGGGGAGCGGCGGGAAGCAGGAGGTGGTGCGGCGCGTGGCCAACGTGCAGCGAGCACGCGCCCTCGTGCCTTCTGGAACGAGGTTGAAGACAACTAGCGCTGAGGAGGTGGACTGGGCTGGCTCGACTGGGCAAGCTATAGTAGCAGGTAAGGCCCAGGTACTTCTCTCCTTCTCTCTTATTTTTTTCCAATTTTTGAAGATGTTTTGAATTTGGTTTGCTAACCAAATTATTTTTGCAGCTTCTGGAAATAATTTTGGATGCAAAATGGTTTAACCCAGAGCTCCACAAGAAGTTTTAGAATTATTGGAGCAATAAAAATATTTATAGGATTTATTTGCTCCAACTCAAATACATTAGTGGATGAAATCGAAGCCCAAATAATTCCCTAAAAATGTTCACTATCTTTGGCTTGGATCAAAACCCTTGCCAAAATTATCAAACATTAGTTAAGGCATTTTTGGGTTCATTGAAAAATATTCTTTTGGTTGACCCTAGTTTTCAAAGGAGTGCTAGGGTTTATTAATCCGCATTTCAGGTTTAAGGAAAGATTGCCATGATGCATGGATGCAAATGCAACTATTGCACACAATTAATCTAGGGCTGTGACAACTCACCCCTACTAAACAAGAATCTCGTCCCGAGATTCAAGAAGTGGAGTAAGAAGACAAAGGGGTCACAAAACTATAACAGTCTTCTCGGTCCAACTGCCCTTCTCGAAGATACCGATATATTGCATCACATTGCTCTTGACGTCTTTGTCTTCAAGATCTTCATCCAACACGATGACGACGGAAGGAAACTCTACAGAAAATGATCTTCTCAAAGATCGAGCAACTCAAGATCAACTCATGGAGTGAGACGTTGAAACATCTCTCGAGCTGAGACACGAAGCATACATCCCGAGGGATGGAGTGAAACAGATGACGAAGATTCACTAGGTAGGCAACAATTTCACACTTAAGAAGGTGGTGAACGGTTGTCAACGTAGTGAGGAGTTGAGTTGCCATGATACCATAACGAGACATCTTAGAGGAAGGTGACTCGTAGAATTATTCCCTTAAGTGGCAAAAAGAATTACTTTTGATACAGAAATCATTGATACTCTCCATACCAGCCTAAGACAATTCACAACTGATCGTTTGAAGAAGTTCGAAAGGAGGGCATACTCAGACTAGAATGGATGATGTGGACTACCTTGTTGAAGACAACGCAATGGATGATTTTGCTCATCATCGAAAAATGGATGGAACCCATGTTAGGACAACTTCTGAAGATGATCCTGAATAAGAATTACTAAGAAGGCAGCCCATAGTAAAATGGCACAAAGACGGGTGCAAGCTGGGAACAAAATGCAAATGCTGGGAATGTTCCAACCATCATATCTGCCTGAGATTCAGATCTTGTTGGTAACGGGATATTTCAGACGTCATTTCTGGAAAGAAAGTTTGCAACACAAACCGACGAGATGACATTGTGAGATTCTCAGGAAATGAACTAAGATGGCAAGCTCCAAAACATGAGGTGGTTCTGCTACACACATGTGAACACATTGTCCAAGACAAACATGACCACGTAGAAGTCTTACGATAAAACACTACCGAGTTCTGGTTAGGATCCATCATCAAGGATTTAGAAGTCTTTACACAAGTCCATGGATTAGATCCCAAGCATAGACTTCTTTTCCTTGAACAAGTCAATCAGTGGCTTGGTGTGCTAGGGATTCATATAGAATGAAGGTTGCAAGTCTCCAGACCACAGAATACTTCGCACATATGCATGACTGACTTGGGATGATTCCAGAGGAAGCGAAACAAACTTTCTCAAGTTCACGGCGGCAACTTGCATCATGTGCACGTGAATTAGAGGAATTCACTTCTTCCATCAAACATAAACTTCATGAGCTAGCACGAAGAAAATGCTTTCAAAAGTTTCCAACACTAACTTAGATGTTCAACATGAATCATGGACACGATGGAAATGTTGTCAATGGGCTCAACAACAAACCATCCAGGCTTCCATATAGATGGAATTCCACAACTAAGTGAACATGGTGATAGCATTGGTCAGACCAAAGGATGTAATCGTGTATGCTCGAGGGGTCAACCACGAATAAGACAACATTATGAACATCATTGGTTCTGATTTGATTTGAGGATAGCCCACACTCAAATCAAAGTTTGGACAAGACAATAGATCCAATAACTGATCACGAGGACCAATCGACGAAGATATCATCTTTCTTCAACACACACACACCAGATATATCCCTTAGAGATGAACTAAGTCAGACAAAGCTTTATCTTCCAACTCTCCAAGTTATTGTTTAGCTTATACAACTAGATCAAGGGGTATCCAACACAGATTCTTGGAGAAGGGGTGGTTTGCAAGAAACCAACTTAATCACGAGCTCAACATAACAGTCAGGGGACAACCTGGTGATACTTCCGAGAAGATAATCAGAAAATCACGAACCACCGATATGTTATTAAGCTCGAGAACAATCTTGCTTTTCAGGGCAAGACAATATGATCAAATAAGCGAGGGGTTGGCACAATCCAAACTCATTGATCGAAGTGTGCACTAGAAATATGGACTAGGTAGCACGATCAATCTTAGGATGATGATTCAATAACCAAAATGCTAAGAATGAGAATATTGTCCATTTACTACAAAGCAACGAGTTGCTCGGAGTATTGATTTCACACATCACAATTCACTTGTCGGCATTCCGGTTACAACAACACGGAACCGAAGAATGAACAATGATGGCAGGAAGTATCGCTAAATCAAGAATTCATAAGAGGTGGTGCAATTGTCATGACATTCTTGATAAGAGAGAAGGTGACACTCCACGGTAGAACAGAGCAAAAGCTAGATTGGCATTTGGATCTGCGGATTACATCTGCTTTGACCCAATACTAGAAATGGATAAGGTACTGGACTTTGTTTCTCCTAGTCATTCCGGAATAGAATGGCTTGACAGACCACAAGAATGATAGGCACCGATGAACGAATGCACGCATACTCTTGACTATCAATTGATAGATGATGGTCGGAATACAAATGAAGAGGGACAACTCAAGGGGACATATATCTTTCTGAGTCGGGGATGCGTAGATTAATATGTCGAATAAAGCTCAACATATTTCTTTTAGAAAATCCATGCAGAAAGGTAGAACTGGCAGAGTCACAGCTTAGAATGGAGACCTCATCAAGAGCACTCTTGTTGTGATCGTTGGTTCAAAGATCTTCTGCCATAATGGTTCATGGTATTTGGAAGAAGGAATACCACAAACCTCGAGGGCTATCACAAGGTTATTAATATCCTAAAGGAACTAGCAAACACTATCAACATGAAGTAAGTAGGGTGAATCTCGGGTTCAAGAACCCAGGAATAGAAACCCTACTAACTAAATGGCATCACGGGATGCTTTCGAGAATGATGGCCAGAATCATCACACTGGGAACACAAAAGATGGCTAGATTACTAGGTGACTCCCTAAGACACCTAGGGTCATAATTCTAACTCCAACATACACGTCAAGGCAATGGAGTACCTCAACACACCGATTAGTGTGCTTAATCTGGCCCAAAAATACAACGGAAACATGGAGGAAAGATTTGCAAGTGCATCAGATTGTTTGGAAACCTGGGATGATTCGGACAGAATAACGGCTGTAAATGCTCGAAAAGATTAGAGACATCCTGCAAAATGGTGGCATAACCACTTAACATCGCAATATCATGTTTCCAAGTCCAACTAACAACACACTGGAGTAGTAGAAACTGGAATGAGGCTTAAATCCAACAATCCTAGGCAACTATGGTTTAGTAACACGTCATCCTGAGATATAGAAGAGAAAGCCTAGTTCTTAATCCCCGTAGAAAAGAAGAGGGTGACTCAGATCAGAAGGGCATAAGGTAAAGGAGTAAAAAGAGCCTTACGTTCCCTTCCACAATCAATTCCCTTATATAAATAAAGCATTTCTAGACTCAATTTCGACCAGTATGGCTTGGTAATCCTACAGGCAGTCAGGCTCTGATACCAAAGCTGTCAGAACCCCGATTCCAAGTCACATCATTCTAGCATGTAACACCTCATATCGCTTTGCGGCCTCACACATGGTATTCCCACGGGTGTCGCCTTACTATGGCCCGGGACCGTTTGCGTCTTTTGGCTCGCGTATATGATAGTGTCGCTAGCATCCATATGACAGAGAACCCAGGCCGACATGACTAGTCGTGAACCCAAAGTGGCACTAACTTACAGGGACATGCATACATGAATCAACATCGAGCATGTCGGTCAGGAGCGTGCGAATCCGGGCTATAGCACTGGGCTAACAGGACTCCGGTGAACCGGGCTGTGGCAGGCTTGGCAGGACTCCGGATGTCACCGCGTGACATTTCCCCGAAGGGACAGACACAGGAACAAAGTGAATCACATGCCGGCCAGTCAAGCGTTCCGGAGCAGTAGTGCTGGGCTAGCAGGACTCCGGTGAACCGGGCTATAGCGGACTACTATGGCTCATGGAAGCACAAGACTACATTTCCCCATAAGAGAGGCTACCAAGGATAAACAACTAGGTTGTCGGATCCCACACATACCAAGCATTTCAATCATACACACAATATGCTCAATATGTGCAACACAACATGGCATCACAGCAAGACTCTACGACTCAAAGTATTTATTCACTAGGCTCCGAAGAGCGAGATATTACAAACATGGGTCTCATGACCCAACATTCACAGCATACAAGTCAAAGCACATGCGGAAGCTTAACATGTCTGAGTACAGACATCTACAACTGAAAAAGGCTGAGAAGCCTGACTATCTACAAGACCCTCCCAAGGTACAAGATCGTAGCTGAGGTAACAAGCTAAACGTCGAAGTCCACGCGGAACTACTAGCGAGACTGTAGTCTCTCTGCAAAACATAAATTAAGCAAACGTGAGTACGAATGTACTCAGCAAGACTTACATCAGAACTAACTACATATGCATCATTATCAACAAAAGGGGGTGGTGGAGTTTGACTGCAGCAAGCCAGCTTTGACTCAGTGGCTAACCTGAACTACAACTTCAAGTAACTCTTTTGAGGTGGCGCACACGAGTCCACAAATTCACCATACCAATACACCACTATGGATCCGCTCCCGTCTCCCTGCGAGAACGCCATCCATAGCACTCACGCTTATCTTGCGAGTTTTAGAGTATCGACTTTCACTTGTCTATGAACTATGCAAGGGGTCCAAGTTTCCATATCCTAGGAATCCGGCTATTCGAATATATAATGATAACCCTACAGGGGTGTAATTCTTCACACACGCTCTCGCCACTTACCACCATGTACACGTCGTGTATCTCGGCAACCTTCAAGCGGAAGCCTGGTGAGGGAGTCGGCCATGACCTGACTAATCACACAAGTCTCTCGTCCAGGTTTATCGCCTATTGGGGTTCCATCCGCAAGGAGATCCGGTCGGGGTGTCGCTCATGGCCCCAAACGATGTGTACAGGGTTCCCAAGCCCACCATCCGGGTGCCACTTGGTACACCGGGCCACTGTGCCTAGTCTGTCCAGCCCACCTGTACTGGGTGCCACTTGGTATACTACTAACACTACCTACAAACACCAGAAACTAATTGCAACTCCTGGATAGAGATCAGGTTGATTAATAAGTCGAGAGAGCTTGAAGCGCCCGGAGCCCAATGTGTGGTAGTAACTGTTCATGGATCACAAACACAGGACTCAGTTCCTGAGGACGGCTGCAATGAGACAACCCACCATGTACTCCTACATGGCCTCTCACCGCTACCTTTACCAAATCGTATTCACACACTTAGCTCTCAACAGTAGGACATGTTCACACACCTCTGATTCATCCCCGATGAATCAGACCTGACTCAACTCTAAGCAGTAGCAGACATGACAAACAAGCATGAATGAGTAGCCACATCAGGGCTCAAACAATTCCTACTCATGCTAGTTGGTTTCATCTATTTACTATGGCAATGACAGGTCATGCAGAGGAAAGGGGTTCAGCTACCGCAGCATGTAACAGTTGATACGGTGTTGTCCTAATGCAGTAAAAGAGAGCAGGAGCGAGAGAGTGGGATTGTATTGGAATGAACAAGGGGGTTTTGCTTGCCTGGCACTGCTGAAGATAGTATAGCTCTTCATCGGTGTCATCGATCACATCGTCGGAAACATCGTCTACTGAGAGGGGGCAATTACCGGCAAACAAGGAAGAATACAATCAATGAAGTGCAACAATATGATGCATGATCATGACATGGCAATATGCTGTGATTTGGGCTAATGCAACAGAAAGTCATTTTAATTGAAGTGGAATTCAAAACTACATCAAATTCCAACTCCAAACCTATTATGAAATCTGCCCTAATCTTGTTTCATCCTAAACAGTGAGGTTTACTTGCTCAAACATACATGAAAATGGTACATATGGATTCCTTGAATTCTTTTGATAATTTTTCATATATAATTTATCTTATTTGGAGTTATAGATAATTTTCTATGATTTTTAGAAGTTTTGGGCATTTTCTGGAATTTTTTAATTATTTAAATCCAGAAAATTGTTAACTACGTCAGCATTGCATCACTGTGACGTCAGCAAGTCAACAGAGGCGGTCCAGGTCAAACCTGACCAGTGGGGTCCACTGGTCAGTGACCCAGGGCTGTGTTGTGTGGCTGACAGGTGGGCCTGGTCAACGGCCAAGTCAGTAGGTCAACGCTGACGTGTGGGGCCACTGTGGTTATTTTAAGCTAAACAGAGAAATAAACTATGGTTAGCTAAAGTGTGGGGCCCAGGTGTCAGTGACTCAGGGGGGGTTAATCAGCAGGGTCATTAGTGGCTAATGACGGACACGTCGGCAGTCGCCGGAGCCTGGCCGGCGGCGACCAAAACGATGGTGGCGCGGCTCGGATTTGAGCTTCGGGCGGTGGTTTGGCGCGCTGAGCACACATGGGAGGAGCTCTTGCTCGTCTGCATCCATAGGACGGGACGAGAGGCTGCGGGGTGGCCGGGAGCAGCGTCGACGGCGAGCGAGGCGGTGGCCGGAGCTACGGCTCCACGGGCGCGAGGACTACAGTGCGCTAGCGAGCGAGCTGATGGCCGCGTTGGGCTCTTGGGAGCTCCCTGAGCACATACCAGTGCTCGGACGCGAGCGAAACTCGCTCTAGCCATTGCTGCTTCATGGCCGGCGGGCAGAAGGTCTCGGCTCCGACGGAAAACGAGCTAGTGGAGAGGAACGGAGGGGGAGAGCATGGGGGAAGGAGCAGGAGCTCACAAGGAAGGCGTAGAATGGCTCAGCGGGCTTGGGGACGTCCTCGATGGCGCGAATCGACCGGTGGTGATCCACGGGTCCGAGGAGGAAGAAGAGCTCGGGGTGGCGCCTGGATTGGTGCAGAGGATGCGGGGGTCGAGGCGGAGCTCGTGGCATAGCTGGATCGGCGTGGGAAGGTCGATGGCAGCGGCGAACGGCGGCGGTGCGTCCATGGAGGCTTCGGCCATGGCGGGGAACGGGCGAGGGGGAGAGACAGAGAAGCGAGTGGGGACGGGAGAAGAGTAGGAGGGGAACCAGGGGGAGTGCGTGGCGCTCACAAGCACGTCGGGGTGGCGCGGCGCGTGGCCAGCGCGCAACGAGCACGCGCCCTCGTGCCTTCTGGCACGAGGTTGAAGACGACTAGCGCTGAGGAGGTGGACTGGGCCGGCTCGACTGGGCGAGCTACAGTAGCAGGTAAGGCCGAGGTACTTCTCTCCTTGTCTCTTATTTCTTTTTTCTAATTTCTGCAGATGTTTTGAATTTGGTTTGCTAACCAAATTATTTTTGCAGCTTCTGGAAATAATTGTGGATGCAAAATGGTTTAACCCAGAGCTCCACAAGAAGTTTCAGAATTATTGGAGCAATAAAAATATTTATAGGATTTATTTGCTCCAACTCAAATACATTAGTGGATTAAATCAAAGCCCAAATAATTCCCTAAAAATGTTCACTATTTTTGGCTTGGATCAAAACCCTTGCCAAAATTATCAAACATTAATTAAGGCATTTTTGGGTTCATTGAAAAATATTCTTTTGGTTGACCCTAGTTTTCAAAGGAGTGCTAGGGTTTGTTAATCCCCATTTCAGGTTTAAGGAAAGATTGCCATGATGCATGGATGCAAATGCAACTATTACACACAATTAATCTAGGGCTGTGACACAGAGGAAAAGACAGATAATATGTATTGGACTATTCACTTTGATGGATCCAGACAGTTGGAGGGCTCGGGGGCTGGAGTCATACTAACTTCCCCAAGAGGTGACAAGTTTTGTTATGTCCTCCGTTTAATGTTCCCTTGTACTAACAATCCAGCTCAGTATGAGGCCTTGCTCCACGGTCTTCGGATGGCTAAGGAGATGAACTTAAGCCGGGTCAAGTGCTTTGGGGATTCAGATCTGGTGGCTCAACAAGTGTCTGGCACTTGGGATTCTAAAGACCCACTCATGGCTGCATATCGGCGAGAGGTGGACATAGTGGCTGGTCACTTCAAGGGTTATCAGGTGGACCATATAGACTGGCGCAAGAATGAAGCGACGAACGCTTTAAGTCGCCTTGGTTCTCAGCATAAACCGGTTCCACCAAATGTCTTTCTTGACGTGTTGCATAATCCGTCAGTCAAGGTACCAACACAGGAAGAGTTGGCTATTCCTGATCCGGAGGCTCAATTGGTGGCGTCTTTGCATGTCATTCCGGATTGGACAATCCCATATCTGGCTTAGATGAACCGGGGCGAGTTACTGGAGGATGAAACCTTGGCCCCATAGGTAATCCAGCGTTCCATGTCCATGACCATAATGAACGGGGAGTTACATCGTTACAGCGTCTCAGGAGCAATTCAGCACTGTGTCTCTCCTCAAGAGGGTTGTGAGATTTTGCAAGAAATCCATGAACGGGATTGTGGTCACCATGCCGGTTCAAAGTCTTTGGTTCCTAAAGCTTTTCGCCATGGTTTTTACTGGTTAATAGCGCATGATGATGCAGAGGATTTAGTCAAGAGATGTGACGGTTGTCAAAAATTCGCACGCCGTGCTCACATTCCGGCTTAGGAGTTGAGGATGATTCCAATAACTTGGCCGTTTGCGACTTGGGGGCTTGATATGGTTGGACCCTTCAAGCGATCCAAGGACAAAAAGACCCACTTGTTAGTGGCAGTTGATAAATTCACCAAATGGGTGGAAGCAGAGCCAGTCAGTAAGTGTGATGCGGCCACGGCGGTTCAATTCATCAAAAAGGTGATATTTCGGTTTGGCTTTCCACACAGTATTATAACTGATAATGGTACTAATCTGTCAACGGGAGAGATGGAGGAATTTTGCCAACATGAGCACATCCGGCTTGATATAGCATCAGTGGCTCACCCCCAGTCTAATGGTCAAGCGGAGAGGGCAAATCAAGAAATTTTATGAGGTATCAAACCCCGGCTTATGGTTCCTTTAAAACACACACCGGGTTGTTGGGTTGAGGAGTTACCTTCTGTGTTATGGAGCATCAACACCACACCCAACAGGTCTACGGGTTACACACCTTTCTTCATGTTTTATGGAACAGAGGCAGTTCTTCCTAGTGACATCCGTCACGACTCGCCCCGTGTGACAACTTATGTTGAAACTGATAATGAGAAGGCACGTCAGGATTCCCTGGACCTGTTAGATGAAGAGCGTGATCTTGCAGCAGCATGTTCGGTGATTTATCAACAAGATCTCCGACGTTATCATAGCCGCCGGGTTAAGACCAGAACCTTTCAAGAGGGTGATTTGGTGCTCCGGCTTATCCAGGATCAGACTGATATGCACAAGTTATCCCCACCTTGGGAAGGACCCTTTGTGGTCAGCAAGAATCTGCACAACGGGTCATACTACCTCATTGATGTTCGAGAGCACAAAGACTCACGTAAATCGGAGGAGGAGGCCAAGCGGCCGTGGAGTATAGCTCTTCTTCGGCCTTACTATACTTGAGCCACAGGCTCTTCATATGTACATATTTATGACAATGTATATATATTATATAATAAACTGAAGCCTCGAATAAAGCGGGGTCTCTATTCTTTTTTACATCATCCGTGTGCTTACAAGAATTTCTACTGACAAATCGAAGTTTTGATTAAACCGGTCTCTGCAGCCGCACGGCAATAAACAAAATCACTAGGGGGCTTGGTCATATCTGAACCATAGCTACACCTCTTGATTGGTTTAAGCACCACAAAGGGATTTCACTAGGGGGCTTGGTTGTTATCACACCATAGATACACCTCTTGATGGGCGTTAAAGCCACAAAGGAAATTATGTGGGGCCAAAGAGAGTGTTGCACAAAGCACAAACTCAAACATGGGCATCCACTAAGCACAGCTCACAAAGTTACTTGGGGGCTCTTTGTGCAAAGCAACAAAGAGTTTGAAAGGACCCTTGTAATTGGCTATCAAGCCACGGCTTGGAAGCCTAGTGTATTCACCTAAAACCCCGGGTTAACCTGCCTTCATCAAGTAAGCCACTCCTGTCCAGGTAATCCTGGTATGACCCGTCAAACGTTTAACAAGTCAATCTTATACAGACCCTGAACTTGCCAAAGTTAAAACGATGATTGGTTAATTGGAGGCCCATCTTAAAAGGCTTTGTTAAATGGTTTAACTCAGAGGCCAGGCAGCCCATGAAAAGCCTCGATTTGGAGCCTGGCAGCTCATAAAAAGCCTCGCATATTTCTTTTTTGAGTCCTATTTGCTAAGTTTTTCGCCTTTATTGAGGTTTATAATATGTTCTGATAAACCGGTGTCCTTGACCTGGCTTGGCTTTCAACTACATGTTGTCAGTACATGATCAGTTACAAACCGGCATTCATTACCCCGGTCTGGTTTGACTAAATCGCCAGTGCTATAAAGAAAACACGGTGGTTATTATATCCCAGTACGGTTTATTATCCGACAAAATAAGGACGGAGTTATCAACGCTCCGGATTGGTGTTGACACCTTTACCATACAAGCAGTTGGTCAACCAACGAGGTATGTTGCACATATTATTTTTTATACAAAAACTTCGATTATTCATCTAAGTATTGTATATTTGTTGGGCATCATGACCCGTCCAGTGGTAAACCGCTAGGATACTTTCAAGTTCTTGTATCCAGGAACACAACTCATCATGGGCTATGCATAAATAGATCCCAAAAAGTGGAACAAGTTTTCACGAAGTGTCACAAAACATGCTCGATGGCATGGCAGATAAAGGAGTTTTTGCTATCCTATTACAAGAAGCTTCAAAGCGGCTCCACTTGCATAATTGTTTTTTGGCATTGGCATACAATATCTGGTAAACCAGCTGCCGGTTTACGCTGCTTTGTCCGGACGGTTGGACGGTTGAGGGTCATTCGGTGCAATCAGTTCTTCTTCATCCCTCCCCAGACGCTGGAAATCAACCGTTGACCAATCGATTTCGGTTAAAGCTTGAAACACGGCTTCTTCATGGATAAGGCTGGAGGGGTTAATGTCAGGAGCGTAAGTATGCTTATGGATTGGAGGCACAAGTTCTTCAACTTCATGGATTTCCGAAGGCTGTCTCTTTCCTTCAATGTCGTAAGCCGGCTGGAAATGAGATAAATCGGTGTCTTCTGCCAGTTTGCTGGCTATTGGCCGCATTTCCTTTGTCAGCCTTCGGAGATCATCATTGTTGAAGTTTGAACCGTCATCTTTAACACCTGGATATCCTTTTATAATGTCCTCCGCTTCGAGGTCTGGAATCCATGCCTTGGCCCGGATTAGTGCGGTTAATGCTCCTTCTCTTGCAGCTACCTTCTTCAGTTCGGTAATCCGGGCTGGTAACATGGCCAGCTTCTCAAGAGTTTCTTTTATCAGTGATGGCACCGGTTTATTGTAAGCCGCAGTGCAAATAGCATGCTGGGATCCAGAGTACAGCTGTTCAATCAAGGTATAAGCCGCTTTAAGCTTCATCCGCATATCTATGCCCAGATGAGCAATACGAGTGCGTGTCATGGTTTAACATCAGCACTCTGGTCAATGATAAGGTCTCATGAATTGGACAAACTGCATAAGGAGATACTTACCAAAGACAGCGGAAGTCATTGCGCTGATTTGCCGTTTCAAACCATTTAGTTCATCTACAACTGGTTTCAGGGCTGCTTCGGCATCCTCAGCTCTCTTGGTTAAACCGGCCTTCTCGATTTCCCAGTCAGCACGATCTTTGTTAAAAGACTCTTTTAGCTTTTCCATTGCTGTCAGGGCTTTGGTCAGCTCTTCCTTGGCTATCACAGCCTCTGCTTGTTGGGACTTCATGTTCTCTTGCAAATCAGCAGTTCGGGCATCTCTATTACTTAGTTCGGCCTGCAACACTGAAGATATGTCAAACAATAGGATATATATTTTCTAAGTACAAAGCGTATAACAAGTTATGCACTTCGTACTTGGGGGCTAATGCCTATTTGCTCTGATTCACTACATCTTTTATAAGTCCCTAGAACAATGCAAGCATTATCCTTGACACTTGGGGGCTAATGTACATCTGTTCAAAACGGACGCATGGATTAGAACCCGGATTACCTTGCAAAGCTAAACTGGCCTTTGGGGGCTACGCTGAGGAAAGCTATATAATTACATTGGTAAAGTATAGGTCTTGGTTTTTACTAAGGACCTGACATTTTGAGGTTCAGTAAAAGAGAGATTTAAAAGTGTTACAAAGACCCGGTTTACGATTAACATCATAAAACGGCCCTTGGGGGCTACTTGGACTAGCATTTCAACTTGGGAATCAAGAAGTAAAGGGAGATGAAAATACCTCATAACGTTCCTTCATCAAGTTCACCAAACCGGCTTCATAGTCACGGTTTGAGTGCAGACGGTTTAAGAAACCAGAGTGAAGTTCTTCAGCATTGAGATGAGTATAACTTGATAAATCAGTACTCCATTTGCCCTTTTCCCTAGCAGCACGCTCTTCTTTGGCACTATGTTGGGCCAAGATTACGGGATGGCTAGGAGAGCTGTGGCCCATGCCAGTAACGATAACATCATCTCCTTGGCCTTTAGTGGTTTTGGCGGATGATGACGGAGTCTCAGTATCTCTCACCGGACTAGCCCGGTTTAGAGCTGCCAGTTCAGTGTCAGGCACGACAGGATCAGCTTCTGGTGGTTCATCAGTATTCCGATCTTGAAGGGGCGGTTCATCAGAGGCGGCTTCAGGATGAGGACCCTCCGGTTCATGAGTTTGGTCTGGTTCACCTCTTTGCTCTTCTTCAAAAACTGCCTAGTCTTCTGACGGATTGTTGACCCGAGCTTTCTTGTTGGGTCTGGCTTTGGCTCTGAAAACAAAACTAAAAAGGATTAGCATCTTATTCAAGATTTGTAACGCATTGGAAGAAAGGGTTTGAAAGCTTACCCAGCCACAGTTTTTAGAGGAGGGAGTTGGGTTGTTGTCGACTCGCCAGAGGATGAGGGAGGTGTCACCTAATAATTTGAATCGGGCAGATTAAGAGGTTGTCTGAAATAACCTGCCTTGGGATAAGATTTGTCAGAAGTGGGAGAGACCTCAGACCGGCGCTTCCGAACCGGGGTATCAGGTAAACTAGCCGAAGTGACCTGTTGGCCACTGTGCCGGGTTGTCCGGCGAGCTTCATGCTGCTGCGTCTTCAAAATAAATGTTGGATCCAAGTAAGCAAGAGGATGAGAAAAGCTTACTTTTCGGACTGCTTGACGGGTTTTTTGTGTTGGCATAGAGTCTGAACCGGAGGGAATGGTAATTACCTCTACATCATCAGCTTGGCTGCCTTCTGCGTCCTCCTGATAAAGGTCATTGTTAATGAGGTGCATGAAAAGGGAGCCAAGTGAGTCAAGTTCTACCTCAACTTCCGGATCATCAGCATCTTCATCAAGTTCCATGTTGATCCGGTCAGCCATTTTATCCCCGGATGGCTTTACCGCTTTATCCCCGGATGGCTTTACCGCTTTATCTGCGGATTTCCGTTTCCAGAAGGGATTATCAACCTATTCATACATAAACAGAAGAAAGATTACAAGTTGAACAAATTAAAGAGATCAAAGATGAAAAGGAAGTATAGGGCTTACAGCAGGCGGTTTGTTCTGAGTGTAGAAGGGGTTCAAGCCGGTTTGACGACAGAATGATTTCGATTCATTCAAAATTTTCTTTACGCCTTCAGTGACCTCTTCATCGGTTATCTGAATGTTGATATGGCGTTGGGGGTCTTTAACATCACCGGTATAATCACACATTAAACCGGGGCGGCGGCTTAGCGGCAAGATGCTCCAAGATATCCAACAGCGCATGAAATCAATGCCTGTTAAACCGTTGGCCATAAAGGCCCGGAGCTTGGTGAGTTGAGGGGCATATTTGGCCCATTCTGCAGAACTTAAGCGTTGCGGCATTGGATGGGTGTTGGAAAGCCGGTGATCACGATAGCCTGGAAGAGGATTGTCATCTTCAGGAGAGGTATCTCTGCAGTAGAACCAAGTCTGGTTCCATTCCTTAGGGTGACTGTGAAGTTTGGCATGAGGGAATTCAACTTCCTTCCGCTTTTGAATAGAGACACCACCAAGTTCAGTATTGGGGCCATTTACAAACTCTGTACGCCGGTTCAGATGAAAAAAGTCCCGGAACAGCTCAACAGTGGGTTCTTCTTGTAAGTATGCTTCACAGAAAACTTGGAAGTTGCATATATTGGACACCGAGTTGGGTCCAATATCTTGAGGATGGAGTTGGAAACTGGCAAGAACATCCCGGAAAAACTTTGACCCTGGCGATTTGAAGCCACGACCTATGTGGTCGACAAAGATCACTACCTCACCCTGCCTCGGGGTAGGAGGATTCTCTGTTCCTGGAACTCGCCACCGGATCTCTGTCTTCTTTGGCAAGGTGCCGATACTAACCATTTCATTCAATTGTTCTTCGGTGATCCGGGAGGGAGCCCAGTTGCAAGCGGCAAACTGTTTGTCCATTGTGAAACGAAAAGCTGAAAAGGAAATGCCGGTTTACGAGTCATTCATGGTGGAGGGCTAGATGCAATGGAATAAACATATACAGGTATGTGAAATTGCGTAAATCGGAGACTAATACAATAGTGAATGACAAGGTCATATCAAGGGCATACATGTGTTGTTAAACCGGACTATTACCATCAACGTAAAGAAGGTTTGCCGGTTTACTAGGGGACTAATGGTATGAGATAGATTGTTTTTACAAAGGTAAACCGCCTAGATGGTAAAGAGGATATAGATCTAAGGCAAAGAGGGTTAAGTAAGGTAAAAACAAGTTTCACAGGATCACAGGGGCATTTTGGATCTACCACAAGTCAGGAAAAGAGAAAGATTTAGACCTAAAAAAGTTGGTCCTGGAGCATTTCATGACAGCACAGATCATGGTTCTTTTTTATGCGCATAAAGGCTTGATTTAAAACAAACAAGAAAGGGGAGCTCTAGAACTATCGCACGGAGCGTATCAAGCCTAAGTTTTACTATCTAAAGGACTGGCGAAGAACGAGAAAGGAACACCATGAACTTGCGGGAACCCTAATGGATCTAGAAAGGAAGGAGGAAAGGACTTACTGCAGCCACGGAAGCAGCGGAGGTGTGCTGCGGGGCTCTGGTACGAACAGGTTGATGCAGCGGCCGACCATAAGGCAGAGGCGAGGCTTGACGATGGGGGCGGTGCTCAGGTGCGGAGATGTCGCGAGGAAGAAGAAGGGATGAAGGGGTAACGGAAATAAAAGAAAGGGGTCCTCTGCCCCTATTTATAAGGCGAAGCGATAAAACGGCAAGTGCGGGAATCGAGGAGCTCAAAAATGGATAATTAATATTGGTGTCGCCTCGATGACTGGATATGCATTAGTGAAGGTAATCCTCAGCTTCAATGAATAGATGACGTCAGGGCTGTTTGTTATGGTCCTGGAGCATGACGTCACGGCGGTTTACAAGCTCAAAGTGAAAATGCAAAGGAGGAATTTTTCTAAGTGTTGAAGATTGACATGAACCAGTTCAAACCAATCTGGGGCCAAATGTTTGTTGGGGATATTACTACTGGCCGTAAACCATCTAGAAGTAGCCCCGGATTAGCTTTATGAAGATTAGAAGCCCATGAAGACGTAAGAATGATGGCGCTTTATGAAGGCCCAAGGCCCAGAGGCGAGTTAAGGCCTGTAGATGTAAACCGACCTTAATTATGTAACTTGCATTGTAAGATAGGAAGTGTAGAGACCGAACCGGACACGTTTATGATCCGGCTTCGGGACTCTGTAAACCGGCGGGCGTCAACCTATGTATATAAAGGGACGACCCGCGGCGGTTGGGAGGACAACAACTCGAGAGCCAGACAAAGCGGATTCGCTCCCTGGCCTTCGAAACCCTAGCAATACCAATCACAACTAGACGTAGGCTTTTACCTTCATCGAAGGGGCCGAACTAGTATAAACTCCCCGTGTCCCCTTGTCCGGTTTAACCCCTTTAAGCTAACCCGTGCGATGGCTCCACGACTAAGTCCTTTCACAAGGACATCTGCCGTGACAAACCACGACAGTAAGGATTCGATGGACTACGAAATAAGGAGTGGAAAGAGCCTAAGCTTGGGGATGCCCAAGGCACCCCAAGGTAATATTTAAGGATAGCCAAGAGCCTAAGCTTGGGGATGCCCCAGAAGGCATCCCCTCTTTCATCTTCGTTCATCGGTAACTTTACTTGGAGCTATCTTTTTATTTACCACATGATATGTGTTTTGCTTGGACCTTCTTTTTATTTTATTTAGTTTTCTTGCTGTTTGAATAAATTATCAAGATCTGAAATTATTAAATGAGAGAGAGTCTTCACATAGTTGCATAATTATTCGACTACTCATTGATCTTCACTTATATCTTTCGGAGTAGTTTGTCATTTGCTCTAGTGCTTCACTTATATCTTTTAGAGCATGGTGGTAGTTTTATTTTGAAGAAATAGATGAACTCTCATGCTTCACTTAGATTATTTTGAGAGTCTTAAATAGCATGGTAATTTGCTTAAAATCCTAATATGCTAGGTATTCAAGATTAGTAAAATTTTCTTATGAGTGTTTTGAATACTAAGAGAAGTTTGATGCTTGATGATTGTTTTGAGATATGGAGGTAATAATATCAAAGTCGTGCTAGTTGACTAGTTGTGAAATTGAGAAATGCTTGTGTTGAAGTTTGCAAGTCCCGTAGCATGCACGTATGGTGAACGTTTTTTTTTACCTTGAAGACTGCAGGGTTTACACCCCATAGCAATTTATTAAAACTTGAAATAGCAAATACAGCAAAGAGTTCCTTAAGAGAAGGAACTGAGCAGAAAAGGAAGGAAAATAAAACTGTATAAACTATTCTAGACAGAGAAATAAAGATCTAACTAGAAAAGGAGAAAAAGGTTACAAATGTAGAGCCCCTCAAGGAGGCAGGAAATCAATCCATTTGATCAAAGCATCTCTGTGTTTTGACTTGATTATGTGAGCCAAGAGAGAGATGTCTTGGACAAAGCCATTCCTCCACTGCCTGAAAGTAGGTCTGAGATACCTGAAGACTTTGTCATTCCTGACTTTCCATATATTCCACCAAGTGAGGAAGACCACCTCAGAGAAGAAAGGCTTGTTGAAATCCCTCCTGGCGTGATGTGCAATCTGTACCATATCTTGACTGTTGAGCCATGTAATTTGTAGATAGTTCCACACTCTCATGCTGAAGTTGCACTGGAAGAATAAATGATTCCTGTCTTCAAGTGCTCCTGTGGGACAAAGTACACATTCAGGCCCATCATTAATCTTCCACTTCCTGCGCTGAAGCATATCCTTTGTGTTTACTCTGTCCATAATGACAAGCCAGGCAAACATTTTAATTGTCATAGTACAACAGGATTTCCATATCCAACTAAGAAGAGGGTTGGCGGGAATTTGCTCATGAACAAAGTCATAGTATTTCTTTGTTGTAAACCCAGCTTTCTTCCCATGTTTCCATTGCCAGGAATCATTAGAAGCAACATCAAGGGAAATCCCAGTCATAATTCCAGACAGTTGATTGAACTCCCTATAGGCCAATTCAGATAAGGGCAATGAGAACATGTTCTGCAACTCACCAGTCTGCAACACTTCCATAACAGAGGAATTCTTTTGTAAGCAGAAGGAAAAAAGCCTGGGGAATCTATCTTGGAGTGGGATGCATGAGTTATCTATTTCCCAAGAATCAGACCAAAAAAGCAAAGAATCCCCTCTTCCAACAGTGACTGAAGAGACAGCCCTGACTTATCCATTAGTTTACAGATGTCCCTCCACCAAAAGGAGCCACACAAAACAGTGTCATGAGGAACTCTCTGATAATAGTAACTGTCCCAGATCAAATGAAACCATGGCACATCCACTTTGTTATAGAATTTATTAAGAAATTTCATTAACAAAGCTTCAATTTGTAGACCCAGGTTGAGTATGCCAAGCCCACCCTTAAGTTTGGGCCTATAGGCCAAAGGCCAAGCAGCCAGAGAATTCCCCTTCTCCTGACCATATTTTCTCCAGAGGCATTGTCTCTGAATTCTTTCCAGTTGTTTTAAAATCCCTTGTGGTATTGATAAACTACAAAGGAAAAAGATTGGCAATGAAGAGATAACAGAGTTTACTAGCTGCAACCTGCTACCTTGGGGTAGAAACCATGAACTAGCAGTTAATATTCTTTCCATACAATCAACTAGTGGAAGCAGATCCACAATTTTGGGCCTAGTTGTGCCCACTGGCAAACCCAAATATGTGAATGGCATAACCCCCAGTTGGCACCCAAACTGTGCAGCTAGAGCATTGGCAGTAGTGGCATCCACATTGATTGGGTACATTGATGATTTATGTAACAAATTTGAAACATGAGGTGTTATTTGATTGTCCTCCTTATGAGTGGCGGTCGGGGACGAGCGATGGTCTTTTCCTACCAATCTATCCCCCTAGGAGCATGCGCGTAGTGCCGAGGTTTTTGATGACTTGTAGATTTTTGCAATAAGTATGTGAGTTCTGTTCTTTATGACTAATGTTGTGTCCATGGATTATACGCACTCTCACCCCTCCATCATTGCTAGCCTCTTCGGTGCCGTGCATTTCCCTTTCTCACATCGAGAGTTGATGCAAACTTCACCGGTGCATCCAAACCCCGTGATATGATACGCTCTTTCACACATAAACCTCCTTATATCTTCCTCAAAATAGCTACCATACCTACCTATTATGGCATTTCCATAGCCATTCCGAGATATATTGCCATGCAACTTTCCACCGTTCTGTTTATCATGACACATTCATCATTGTCATATTGCTTTGCATGATCATGTAGTTGACATCGTATTTGTGGCAAAGCCACCATTCATAATTCATACATGTCACTCTTGATTCATTGCATATCCCGGTACACCGCCGAAGGCATTCATATAGAGTCATACTTTGTTCTAGTATCGAGTTGTAATCATTGAATTGTAAATAAATAGAAGTGTGATGATCATCATTTTCTAGAGAATTGTCCCAAGTGAAGAATAAAAAAAGGGAGAAAGGCCATAAAAAAGAGAAGCCCCCCCCCCCCCAAAAAAAAGACCAAAAAAAAAGAAGGCCCAAAAAAATGAGATAAAAAGAGAGAAGGGACAATGCTACTATCCTTTGCCACACTTGTGCTTCAAAGTAGCACCATAATCTTCATGATAGAGAGTCTCTTGTTTTGTCACTTTCATATACTAGTGGGAATTTTTCATTATAGAAATTGGCTTGTATATTCCAACAATGGGCCTCCTCAGGTGCCCTAGGTCTTCGAGAGAAAGCAAGTTGGATGCACACCCACTAAGTTTCTTTTGTTGAGCTTTCATACATTTATAGCTCTAATGCATCCGTTGCATGGCAATCCCTACTCCTTGCATTAACATCAATCGATGGGCATCTCCATAGCCCATTGATTAGCCTCGTTGATGTGAGACTTTCTCCTTTTTGTCTTCTCCACATAACCCCCTCATTATATTCTATTCCACCCATAGTGCTATGTCCATGACTCGCGCTCATATATTGCGTGAAAGTTTATAGGTTTGAGATTACTAAAGTATGAAACAATTGCTTGGCTTGTCATCGGGGTTGTGCATGATGAGAGCATTCTTGTGTGACGAAAATGGAGCATGACTAAACTATATGATTTTGTAGGGATGAACTTCCTTTGTCCATGTTATTTTGAGAAGACATAATTGCTTAGTTAGTATGCTTGAAGTATTATTGTTTCTATGTCAATATTAAACTTTTGTCTTGAATCTTATGGATCTAAATATTCATACCACAATTAAGAAAAATTACATTGAAATTATGCCAAGTAGCACTCCGCATCAAAAATTCTATTTTATCATTTACCTACTCGAGGACGAGCAGGAATTAAGCTTGGGGATGCTGATACGTCTCCAACGTATCTATAATTTTTGATTGCTCCATGCTATATTATCTACTTTATTGGATGTTTATGGGCTTTATTATACACTTTTATATCATTTTTGGGACTAACCTATTAACCCAGAGCCCAGTGCCAGTCTCTGTTTTTACCTTATTTTAGGGTTTCGAAGAAAAGAAAAACCAAACGGAGTCCAATTGACCTGAAACTTCATGGAACCAATTTTTGGAAGGAAAGAAGCCTAGAAGACTTGAAGTGCACGTAAGGGAAGCTTCAAGGAGGCCAGGAGGTAGGGGGCGTGCCCACCCCCCTGGTCGCGCCCTCCACCCTCGTGGGCCCCTCGTGGCCCCCCTGACGTACTTCTTCTGCCTATATATCTCCATATAACCTAAAAACATCCGAGAGCACAATAGATCGGGAGTTCCGCCGCCAGAAGCCTCCGTAGCCACTGAAAGCCAACCTAGACCCGTTCCGGCACCCTGGCGGAGGGGGAAATCCCTCTCCGGTGTCCATCTTCATCATCCCAGTGCTCTCCATGACGAGGAGGGAGTAGTTCTCCCTCGGGGCTGAGGGTATGTACCAGTAGCTATGTGTTTGATCTCTCTCTCGTGTTCTTGAGGTGATACGATCTTGATGTATCACGAGCTTTGCTATTATAGTTGGATCCTATGATGTTTTCTCCCCCCTCTACTCTCTTGTAATCGATTGAGTTTCCCCTTTGAAGTTATCTTATCAGATTGAGTCTTTAAAGATTTGAGAACACTTGATGTATGTCTTGCCGTGGATATCTGTGGTGACAATGCGATGTCACGTGATTCACTTGATGTATGTTTTGGTGACCAACTTGCGGGTTCCGCCCATGAACATATGCATCGGGGTTGGCACACGTTTTCGTCGTGATTCTCCGGTAGAAACTTTGGGGCACTCTTTGAGGTCCTATGTGTTGGTTGAATAGATGAATCTGAGATTGTGTGATGCATATCGTATAATCATACCCACGGATACTTGAGGTGACATTGGAGTATCAAGGTGACATTAGGGTTTTGGTTGATTTGTGTCTTAAGGTGTTATTCTAGTACGAACTCTAGGGCTGTTTGTGACACTTATAGGAATAGCCCAACGGATTGATTGGAAAGAATAACTTTGAGGTGGTTTTGTACCCTACCATAATCTATTCGTTTGTTCTCCGCTATTAGTGACTTTGGAGTGACTCTTTGTTGCATGTTGAGGGATAGTTATGTGATCCAATTATGTTATTATTGTTGAGGGAACTTGCACTAGCGAAAGTATGAACCCTAGGCCTTGTTTCAGCACATTGCAATACCGTTTACGCTCCCTTTTATCATTAGTTACCTTGCTGTTTTTATATTTTAAGATTATAAAAACTATTATCTACTATCCATATACCACTTGTATCACCATCTCTTCACCGAACTAGTGCACCTATACTATTTACCATTGTATTGGTGTGTTGGGGAAACAAGAGACTCTTTGTTATTTTGTTGCAGGGCTGCTTGAGAGAGACCATCTTCATCCTACGCCTCCTACGGATTGTTAAACCTTAGGTCATCCACTTGAGGGAAATTTGCTACTGTCCTACAAATCTCTGCACTTGGAGGCCCAACAATATCTACAAGAAGAAGGTTGTGTAGTAGACATCACTCACGCTCATGTATTGCATGAAAGTTGAAAAAGTTTGAGAACATCAAAAGTATTAAACAATTGCTTGGCTTGTCATCGGGGTTGTGCATGATTTAATATTTTGTGTGATAAAGACAGAGCATAGCCAGACTATATGATTTTGTAGGGATAACTTTCTTTGGCCATGTTATTTTGAGAAGACATGATTGCTTAGTTACTATGCTTGAAGTATTATTATTTTTATGTCAATATTAAACTTTTATCTTGAATCTTTCGGATCTGAACATTCATGCCACAATAAAAAGATAATTACATTGAGAAATATGTTAGGAAGCATTCCACATCAAAAATTCTGTTTTTATCATTTACCTACTCGAGGACAAGCAGGAATTAAGCTTGGGGATGCTTGATACGTCTCCAACGTATCTATAATTTTTGATTGTTCCATGCTATTATATATTCTGTTTTGGATGTTTAATGGGCTTATTTAGATACTTTTAGATTATTTTGGGACTAACCTATAAACCAGAGGCCCAGCCCAAATTGTTGTTTTTTGCCTATTTCAGTGTTTCGCGGAAAAAGAATATCAAACAGAGTCCAAACGTAATGAAACCTTCGGGAGCGTGATTTTTGGAACAAACGTGATCCAGAGGACTTGGAGTGGACGTCAAGGAATCAACGAGGAGGCCACGAGGTAGGGGGCGTTCCTACCCCCCTAGGCGCGCCCTCCACCCTCGTGGGCCCCTCGTGGCTCCACCGACCTACTTCTTCCTCCTATATATTCCTACGTACCCTGAAAACATCAGGGAGCACCACGAAAAACTAATTCCACCGCCGCAACCTTCTGTACCCGTGAGATCCCATCTTGGGGCCTTTTCCGGCGCTCCGTCGGAGGGGGCATTGATCACAGAGGGCTTCTACATCAACACCATAGCCTCTCAGATGATGTGTGAGTAGTTTACCTCAGACCTTCGGGTCCATAGTTATTAGCTAGATGGCTTCTTATCTCTCTTTGGATCTCAATACAAATTTCTCCTTGATTCTCTTGGAGATCTATTCAATGTAATCTTCTTTTGCGGTGTGTTTGTCGAGATCCGATGAATTGTGGGTTTATGATCAAGATTATCTATGAACAATATTTGAATCTTCTCTGAATTCTTTTATGTATGATTGGTTATCTTTGCAAGTCTCTTCGAGTTATCAGTTTGGTTTGGCCTACTAGATTGATCGTTCTTGCAATGGGAGAAGTGCTTAGCTTTGGGTTCAATCTTGCGGTGCTCAATCCGAGTGATAGTAGGCAAAACAACATGTATTGTATTGTTGCCATTGAGGATAAAAAGATGGGGTTTATATCATATTGCTTGAGTTTATCCCTCTACATCATGTCATCTTGCTTAAAGCGTTACTCCGTTCTTATGAACTTAATACTCTAGATGCATGCTGGATAGCGGTCGATGTGTGGAGTAATAGTAGTAGATGCAGGCAGGAGTCGGTCTACTTTTCACGGACGTGATGCCTTTATACATGATCATACCTAGATATTCTCATAACTATGCTCAATTATATCAATTGCTCGACAGTAATTTGTTCAGCCACCGTAATACTTATGCTATCTTGAGAGAAACCACTAGTGAAACCTATGGCCCCCGGGTCTATTTTCCATCATACAAGCTTCCAATCTATTTTATTTTGCAATCTTTACTTTCAATTTATATCATAAAAATACCAAAAATATTTATCTTATTATTATTATCTCTATCAGATCTCACTCTTGCAAGAGGCCGTGAAGGGATTGACAACCCCTTTATCGCGTTGGTTACGAGGTTCTTATTTGCTTGTGTAGGTACGAGGTGACTCGCGCGTGGTCTCCTACTGGATTGATACCTTGGTTCTCAAAAACCGAGGGAAATACTTACGCTGCTTTGCTGCATCACCCTTTCCTCTTCAAGGGAAAACCAACGCATGCTCAATAGGTAGCAAGGTGTCTCCAATGGTGTTTGTTGAGTTGGCATAGATCGAGATTAGGATTTGTCACTCCGAGTATCGGAGAGGTATCTCCGGGCCCTCTTGGTAATGCACATCACTATAAGCCTTGCAAGCATTGTGACTAATGAGTTACTTGCGGGATGATGCATTACGGAACGAGTAAAGAGACTTGCCGGTAATGAGATTGAACTAGGTATTGAGATACCGACGATCGAATCTCGGGCAAGTAACATACTGATGACAAAGGGAACAATGTATGTTGTTATGCGGTTTGACCGATAAAGATCTTCGTAGAATATGTAGGAACCAATATGAGCATCCAGGTTCCGCTATTGGTTACTGATCGGAAGTGAGTCTCGGTCATGTCTACATAGTTCTCGAACCCGTAGGATCCGCACGCATAACGTTCGATGACGATCAGTATTATGAGCTTATGTGTTTTGACGAACCGAAGGTTTTTCGGAGTCCCGGATGTGATCACGGGCATGACGATGAGTCTCAAAATGGTTGAGACATAAAGATCGATATAGTGGAAGCCTATGTTTGGACATCGGAATGGTTCCGAGTGGTCCGGGCATTTTTCCAGAGTACCGGGAGGTTACCGGAACCCCCCGGGAGAAGTTATGGGCCTTATGGGCCATAAGAAGGAACCACACCAGCCCACAAGGGGCTGGTGCGCCCCCCTTTGGGCAGGAGACCGAATTGGAATAGGTTTGGGGGGGCCTTTCCGTCTCTCCTAGTCCTCCTTCCCTTCCTCTCCTACTCCAACTAGGGAAGGGGGAATCCTACTCCCGATGGGAGTAGGACTCCCCTAGGGCACACCATAGAGAGGGCCGACCCCTCCTCTCCTCCACTCCTTTATATACGGGGAGGGGGGCACCCCATAGACACACAAGTTGATTGTTTCCAGCCGTGTGCGGTGCCCCTCTCGACCATAATCCACCTCGGTCATATCATAGCAGTGCTTAGGCGAAGCCCTGTTCCGGTAGCATCATCATCACTGTCATCACGTCGTCGTGCTGATGAAGCTCTCCCTCGATGCTCTACTGGATCATGAGTTCGTGGGACGTCACTGAGCCGAACGTGTGCAGATCACAGAGGTGTCGTACCTTCGGTGCTAGGATCGGTCGATCGTGAAGATGCACGACTACATCAACCGCGTTGTCATAACGCTTCCGCTTACGGTCTATGAGGGTATGTTGACAACACTCTTCCCTCTCATTGCTATGCATCACCAGGATCTTGCGTGTGTGTAGAATTTTTTTGAAATTACTGTCTTCCCTAACAATTATAACCTAGAGCGATACGACACTAGCTCCAGTTCATCGATATAATGTAGGCATGTATTCCGGTAATAGTCACACGTGCTTTACTAAAAGAACTTGCATGACATCTTTTGTCCTACCCTCCCGTGGCAGCGGGGTCCATATTGGAAACTAAGGGATATTAAGGCCTCCTTTTAATAGAGAACTGTAACAAAGCATTAACACATGGTGAATACATGAACCCCTCAAACTATGATCATCACCGAGAGTGGGCCCGGTTGTTGTCACTCCGGGGTTGTCGGATCATAACCATAGTAGGTGACTATAACTTGCAAGATCGGATCTATAACATGGATATAATGATGAATTCATAAACGGTTCAGATATGAAATCATGGCACCTAGGCCCAAAGTGACAAGCATTAAGCATGGCAAAGTCATAGCAACATCAATCTAAGAACATAGTGGATACTAGGGATCAGGCCCTAACAAAACTAACTCGATTACATGATGAATCTCATCCAACTCCTCACCGACCAGCGAGCCTATGAAGGAATTACTCACTCCTGGTGGGGAGCATCATGGAATTGGCGATGGAGAAGGGTTGGTGATGACGAAGAACGAAGATCCCCCTCTCCGGAGCCCCAAACGTACTCCAGATCTGCCCTCCCGAGGAAGAACAGGGTCTGGCGGCGGCTCCGTCTCATGTATCACGATAATTCTTTCTCCCTGATTTTTTTCTCTGAAAATATGTGATTTTATAGTATCAAGGGAGTCATTAGCGGGGCCACCAGGTGGGTACAACCCCCCTGGGCGCGCCAAGAGAGGAGGCGCACCCTGGTAGGTTGTGCCCTCCCAGGGGCCCCTCTCCGGTAGGTCTTGGCTCCAGAAATTCTTATTATTGATATAAAAAATCCTCGCAAAGTTTCGTTCCATTACGAGAACTTTTATTTCTGCACAAAAACAACACCATGGTAGTTCTGCTGAAAATAGCGTCAGTCCGGGGTTAGTTTTGTTCAAATCATGCAAATTAGAGTCCAAAACAAGAGGAAAAGCATGCGAAAAATTAGATATGTTGGAGACGTATCACCTATCACACCTTACTCTTCGTCTGAAAATTCTGCAACATGATACGTTGCAGCCGTGTATGTCAGCACATGGAATATGCTGGCAAGATCACACTATAGAGAAAATGATGCAATAATAACTATCACTACATGCATATTTGGCTGGTGGAGGCTCTAAGTTTAACATTTGCATAAAGCTAATGTTTTCCTACAACAAAAGGAATAGATTTTATTTAACTACCAAGTTTATGCCATTATTGAGAAGGTTCCCCCAACTCAATTCCCAAAAGAATATTAATAACCCAACAAATTCATTAAGTAAAGTGATGAGATCAATCAATAATTCAAATACCAGATACTCAAGATGTCCATAACTGGGGACCCGGCTAATCATGATTAGTTTATACACTCTATAGAGGTTTGCGCACTTTTCCACACAAGACTCGACCACATCCATGATCGTAAGATCGAGACATAGTCTTTATGAAGCATTAACTCTTTACTCTGGGTAGACAGTACCACCTACTTTCCCCTAAATCTACTAGCCTACCACTGAAAGAGGTCACACAACTTACTAAACTATGCCAGAGCCCATAATGGCTTGTGGCTGCACACAGAAGTTTCTAGCATGAATAATATTATGATCCCTTTGAGCCTAGGTGGCATTCCATAGGATGATCAGACGGGTACTCCGGGATATCCTAGGACAACACTGGATTGCTCCAAGTGCCCGCAACCAATCCACCCAGATGTGTATTAAAGTAGCCACCTTAAGTTTCCCTTAGTTATAACACCTCTCGCAACTTTCATGAATCTCACATACCAATCCCCGTCTACGAGCATGGCTAAGCAATATGTAACAAAACGTATAAACCAGGGGTTGATAAAAGGATAATACGTTCCTACCTCATCAACTACTTAACAATAACCACATGTTCCCAATCCTACTCATGCAATGTTTGAGGGTTCAAACTAATGCATAAAAATTGGGTGATAAAGGGATATAATCGAAGTGTAACTTGCCTTGCTGACGGTTGGAAAACCCTAGAGATTCGTAGTAGCAAGCTTCGCACTCTGGAAAATCTATCGTGAACAAACAATAGCATACATAAGCACTCAAGCATAAGATGCAAAAAAAACCCAGAGAAAAAGATCTAAACAGAAAGTTCAAGTGAAGAGCTTCGATTTGCAAAAAGAATCAATCAAATCGGAGATACGAAACTCAAGTTACGATCAAAAGAAGTTCGAATTCAAATCTGTTTGAAACCAAATTTTAAACTTTCAAAAACATGTTTAAGTTGATTATCTGAACAGAGGGGATCATGACGAAGAATTTGGCGTTGGCTCCGTTGGATTTGGATAATGGGCAAAAAGTTATGATCGATTAAAGATCAGGGACTAAACTGCAAAGAAAATAATTATGGATAGGTCCCTAACCGAAAATAAATAGAAAAAGAAAAATCTAACGAACGAACGTTCACTACAGAAACCTAACGAATGAAAACCGTTCGCTATCGAAGACTAACGGGCAAACGTCCGCTAATTAAACTAACCAAAAAAATAAACTAGGTTTAGGAAAGAAAACCAAAAACCGGATCAGGGCGGCGGTTTTATACTGGTTCGGCCGGTTGGGTGGTTCGGTGAGAAAAACAGACGGCGGCAGCGACAGTTGGCGGTGCATCGGCTCCGGCGAGGCAGGACGGCACCGCAAGGCGGCGGCGCTCGCGGCGGGGTGGTGCAACCAAGCGGGGCAGCGGCGAGCAGCGGCATGGGGCAGCGGCGAGCGGCGGCTACGGGCGGGGCGACGTCGGCGATTGACAAGGAGGAGGGGGACGGGGCCTCGGCTTTTAAAGGCCGGGGGGTGACGCAGCTTGGGGAAGGGGGCGCCGAGCGGTGTCCCGCTCGGACACAGCGGCGGTGGCACGGCGTGCGGGAGGTGGACTCGGGCGGCGGCTCGGGGAAGGCGACGGCGCCGCTGGGCCGGCTGGGCTTCAGCCAAGTCGGTCTGAAGGAGTTTTTTTATAAAAAATAGCGCCACAAAGAAAAATCCGAATAAATAAAATAAAATTCCTGAAATTCCAGAAATAATTTTCGCCATCCCTTCCTAATATTTGGGACAAAGTGAACATTTTCTGGACTAAAGGCAATTTTTAAAAATGCAACTTTATCCCTAATTTAGTAAAATGCAACCGAATAAAATTGCAAATAGAAATCAAATAAATATAATTTTATTCAAAAATAAATTTCCAATATTTCCTATCTGTTTTTTAAGAAGTCATATTAACTTCTCTCATTATTTTATTTATTTGAAATAATTAGAAAAATAATTTCAAATAAAATCACTTTGATCCAATTTGCCAATTTTGAAAATTCAAAAATTAGACATTTGTGAAAACCTCCAACTCTCTCAAATGGTACTTGAGTTTCTTAAGGTATCTAGGATCAAAATTCCAAATAAAAAAAATTAAAAAATGAACAAATTATGGATGCATATCATGACCTAATGAATAACATTGAAATTGAAAATTGGGTTGTTATACTTTATTATATTAAAAAGAAATGCTTTGGTAATTTGTACGTAGGAATCTACTTTTTTATTTTGTAGAGAAAAACATTTACCATGCAAAAAAGAAAATTATTTTTTAGTTCAGTAGAAAAAACTTTGTTGGGCTAACGTGAGACAGTAATGTAGGAGTCCGAGTTTTCTTAAGATAGAAAAAGAAGTTCAGATTGATTAATACGACGACATCATTAGAAGTAGTAATCTGCTTGGACTCTCTTTTTTAGATGGAGGGACAGTCCCTATAGTTGGCAGCCTTCTATGCAATGACAACACACTTTATTAGTAATTGCCTTGGGCGTACCTCTTTTTTTTGACATCAACCTTGGACGTACCTCTTTTTTAATAAAAAAGGCAGATGAGACTTGGATCAATAACGTGTACGTGACATATCAAACGGTCTGTACCAGACTTTATTTGTATAAGCAGTCATTATGATCTTGTTATTTTTACATGTCTACTCCATATACCTACCTATATTAGTGTAATTTATTTAAAAAATTACTGTATGTTTTGTTATGCGCCTCATATTTCGAGTGTTGGTGTCATTTCCTTTTGCATGTAAATTTTATTATGTTTTGTACAAATACTAATATAAATGTTTGGCACTTACATGTTCGCTTAATTTGAGTCTCAGATTCATATTTATTGCCGGTGACGGGCTATTATAAGCAAAACAAACATCCTATTGTAGGCATACTTTACTATATTAAATAGAAGTAGTTTTGTAATTTGTATGTACGGACCTACTTTTATATCTGGTAGAGGAAAAAAATTGAGGCCACATACTTTATTATATTAAACAAAAGTATTTTGATAATTTGTACGTACAAATCTACTGTAAAAAAAAGAAAATTATATTTTGTTCAGTAGAGAAAACTTTGTTGGGATAATGTGAGACAGTAACGTAGGTGTCCAAGTTTTTTTTAACTTACAAAAAGGAGTCCGGATTGATTAATACGACGACATCATTAGAAGTAGTAATCTGTTTGGACTCTCTTTTTTAGATGGAGGGACATTTATAGTTGCCAGCCTTCTATGCAATAGCAACACACTTTATTAGTAATTGCCTTGGGTGTACCTTTTTTTGACATCAAGCTTGGACGTACCTCTTTTTTTAATAGAAAAGGCAGATGAGACTTGGATAAATAACGTGTACGTGACATATTAAACTGTTTGTACCAGACATTATTTGTATGTGACGCTGTATCTTTTAAGTCCTAACCGTTAATATCTAAATTTGATGATCAAGATAATTTAACGTGTTTACCATATATTTCGAAAAAAGCTCATTGGGTAATTTATGAAATATTCATTGTGTATCACAAAAATGTTAATCTAGTCTTCATAAAAGTTTATAATATATTTCAAAAAGTTCATCGAGTATTAAAAACATTTATCTTGTGTTCTAAAAAATTACATCATGTAATTTAAAAATATTTATTGAGTATTAAAAAATATTCATCGCATACCAAAAAAGACTATACAAAATTTATTATTTTCGAAAATGTTTGTGTGTTATAAGATAACTATTCATCCCAAATAATGTGTATGGGAAATTGAAAACAAGAAGAAAAATAATAAATAAAACTAAAAGATAAATGGTACAAGCAAAATTAATAAAAAAGACAGAAAAACGAAGGAAAATCAAAGACATACAAAGATTATATGAAAAATGGTTCCAAAAATGGCGTAATTGGAAATGAGAAAAAAAGGTTAAGGAAAATGAATGACAGCTGCCGTAATACCTTGTCCAGACATTACCTGCTAAAATAAGCTCAAATACACGAAAACCCAAAAAGGGGATAAGAGTATTAAGAAGCCCAGACAGAAATTGCTAAAATAAATGACAGTTGTCGTAAAGCCCTGTCCAAATATCTGTCCAATCATGCTCATTAGCTATTTTCAGGTTGTGGTTGGCGGTTAAAACGGGTTGATGTCCACTGGTTATTTCTGGATCACCTTAACTACTTTGATTCCATGTTGCTTGCGTCTAACAATTCAGCCCCAGCTCCATAGCGTATTCTCTCTCAAAAAAAGCTCCATCTCGTACATGGGGTATAAGAGCTTCTCCAACACCTCCCCAACATTTTATTCCAAATAAGGGTGTTACAGACATGGGAAAATGAAAAATAAAAAGGAGAAGAAAAAACAAAACGAAAGCACAAATGGGACAAGCACAGATAATAAAAATATAGGACAAAACAACAAAGAGAAACAAAGGAAATCAAAGACATAAAGTAATAAATGAAAATGCTTCAAAAAAGAATTAAAAATAACAAGAAAAACAAAGAAAGGTGAAGAAGAAAGTAAAAGAGAGGTGCCTCAGGTAACACCCTGCTCAAAGGTTTCTTAGGAAAAGAAGCTCATGTAAAACACACAGTCTATCTCTCGTAATGCGAGATATATATGGCTCCCTGGGCTACATAGCCATATGGCTTAGCTATGACGGAGGCTAGGGGCAGATTTTTCCTGCCTTTTGCTTTTCACGTTGTTTTTCTCCATGGTTTTACTCGGGAACAACAACGAACTAGTTTAAGTATACTTTTTAGTTTCTTACATTTTTATAGCTTTAATTATTTTCCATTTCTTTTTCTTATTTAAATTTTTTGATTCTTTTTTATCTATTTTTCTATCGTGTTTTATAAAAGGTACATAAAGTAGTTTACGAATGTTCACGTCCTTTCGATATAATTTTACGATCGGTTCCTAAATAAATTACATTTAGAATATAAATAGTTACATGCATATTGATTCAATATGTAACCTTTGGTATAAAAAAACAAAAATATAGGTTATAAGATCAGAAAAATCACATTTTATGTATGTTTTACACTATATTTTTACATTCGTAATTTTACGTAACATAAAATATTTTTTAAGGTGAGTACATATTTTCTTACGTTTTCTTTTTATGTATGAAATAAGACAAAATTTACGAAATACAAAAATACGGTGCATTGATGTCAAAATAGAGAGAGGGTGAAGAATAATATATATACAACCGGTCTATTCTGCTAATATTCTTCGAATAACTATTCTGATAACACTTCCGCACTGCACGCCCAATGCAAGTGCACGTCATTGTTTGAACCAAGTGTGTTGCAGTACTCACGCGAGTGAACTTCCCGTCACAAAAAACTGCACGCTGTGTTTTTCGATACTTTTTTGGCTCTAGTTTTATTAACCCTCCGTCGGAACAAGGCGTGTAATATACCATTGAAAAGCTATGGATTAGGCGCTACTTCGCCATGTTGAACACTTTTCGAGATTCATCATGGTTTAAGAGCAGTTTTGAAAATGGTGCGGCTCACGGCGAGTGGCAGCGAGCGGTTTTTCCTGAACCGCTCATGAAGCAAATGATACACCATTGGAAAAATATCATCGAGGCGCATCTTTTTCATATGTATTATTTTCTCTAATTTGTTACGGTTTAAGAGCAGTTTTTAATTTAGTAAACCGCGGAATTGTGTTTTTTCGAATTTTTTGTAATTTTTTTATACTGTTTTCGCTCCAATTTTTGTCAAAACGAGGCGTATAATACGTCGATGAAAAACTACGGACGAGGCGCAACTTTCATGTGTTGAAATGTTTTTGAGATTCCTTATGATTTTAAGTTAATTTTAAAAATGGCGCGGCTGACGATGAGTGGCAGCAGTCGTTTTTCGCGAAATTTTCACAAACCGTTGATCGGAATGATTCAAATTATACGCCGTTGGAAATATATAGATGAGACGCAACTTTTTCATGCAGAACACTCCCTCTGATTCATTACGGTTTAAGAGTAATTTTGATTTTAATGAAATGCGGACACTCTGTTTTTTCGCGACACCAAAATCGACGAGTGAACTTCAATGGACAGAAAACCGTGTTGCTTGATACTGAAAACTGCACTGCGTCAGATGGGCAAGCGAACTTCATGGTTTCTTTTTGTTAGACATAAATTTTTCAAGACAATCATTCTTTTATTTAATCGTCTCGGTAACATTTTTTCAGCACTTCACATTGTGAGTAAGTGAACCGCAACACTACCAAGGGTGAGCCGCATGAGTATTTTGTTGTCTTTTTTCATAAATTGCTCTTGGAGGGGACTACATTAAAATTAACTCTTGCTTTTTTATACAACATGTGTCAATATAATGAACCTCTCACTAAGTGTGTTTTACATGGGCAAAGAAGTGAACCCCATGGTCGAGAGAAATGTACTGCGACACTAGTTATTAAGTGCACTATTTTTTTTCTACTCCCTAATTTTGTTTTTTCCACTTTTTTGTTGACGAGTATGAACTCCGGTGATAAGGCGAGTGAACTACACTTATTCTTCTATAGAGACATAGTGAACTTCACGAACAACTATTCTTCAGCTTTTTCTTTTCATGTTTTCAACAGTGAGATTTTGCGGACACTCTGTTTTTCGTGATACCAAAATCGACGGGTGAACCACATCGGACTAAAAACCGCACTGCATCAGACTGAAAACCACACTACACTAGACAGGCAGGCGTACTTCATGGTTTTTTTGTCGGACGTAAAATTTTCAAAACGAGAAAGTGGAGTGCACTTCACGTCGAGTATACGTGGACCACAACTCCATAGAGAAGCGAACCGCATGTGTTTTTGTTTCTTTTCCAAACTTTTTTATGCGCAGAGGTGAGGTCAATTAAACCACACTACGGGAAAAATGAGAAAGTGGAGTGCACTTCACATCAGGTATAAGTGGACTGCAACTCTATAGAGAAGCGAACCACATGTGTTTTTATTTTTTTCTCCTAACTTCTTTATGCGTAGAGATGAGGCCAATTAAACCACACCAAGGGAAAAGTGAACCATGACACAAGTCTAAGTGATCAGCATGACATTTTGTATTTTCACTTAAAAATTTTATAGGCTTATGTGGACCACATGGCCAATGTTAGTGATCGGCTTCATTTTATTTCTTTTATTAACTTTTTAAAAATGCATCTGAATTACATGGCCTAGACAAGAGAACTGCATCTTTTTTTGTTATGAGAATAATGACCATGCTTTTTTACAGAGTGAATGTTACACATTTTTCGTAACAATGAACTGCAATTCCCTTAATAATGAGGGGATTTTCTTGATGCAAAAAGGCAAAAAATAATGGATCTCTGGGCACACATACAGCCATACATACATCATCTACACAGCAAAATTAGCTCTCGAGCACCAGCATCAACTAACTGAACCACATGGGCTGCCTTTTGCCGTCTTGCCCACTGCAAACACACGCCTAGCGCACTGCACTCGTGTGCAGTGCACTTTTTCTTTCACTGTTTACTTTTTTACTACAACAAATAAACTGAACTGCGAGGATAGCAAAAAATGGACTTCATAATACACATTAACTACATGATTCAATTAGCAAACGATCATCGACAAGTTTTTTTTAGTCCGAGTGTGCAGTGCACTTCTTTTCTCTTTGTTTGCTTCTTGGCTTCTCTCCTGCAAAAGAGATTAATCTGAAACCGCATCAATTAACCATAGCGGACTGCAGTGCCGGGCATCAGCACTGCCGCCGGGCCCAATCTCTGCAACGCGCGCGTAGCCGGACCGCATGCCCGACGCTGGTGAACTGCACGTCGAAGGTGAGCTGCAGGCAACCCAACTGCATCGCCCAAAAACCGCAGCGGCGGGCTACGTTCACCCATGAGCTGAACCTCTCAAGTACACGGCGTGCACTATAGAAAGAAAACCCAATCGTTGCTTTTTGTTTCGTGGATGTAGGACCATGCCACCGCCGCCGCAGTCCACCACAAAACCGGGCACGGCGCAGCTGAGCGAGGAGCTCCTGGAGCCACATCCACAATGCGAAACTGCACATGGACTGCACGCCACTGCGTCCTGCGAAAATGCACCCACACGCTGCAGCCAGACTGCAATGCCGTACGCGGTCAACTCCACACGATGGAGCGGGAGGAGAGGCCACTACTCTTCGCACTACAGCTACAGGCAATCAAACCACATGCAGATCTGGAGCGAAATGCTCTCTTTGGTCGAAGGAGGCATGGCGTGCCGGAGGAGGAGGTCAAGCCGACAGGGAGGACACACACCTCCCCGCGTGCTGTGGTGCAGGGGAGCCCTGTCGGCATCTCTTCTACTGCCGTTGGGGCAGCACCGAAGTGGACATCGGGACGAGCAGGGGGGTTGGCGACGCCGCGAGAGCCACAAGTCGATGGTGAGGTGGAGGTCGCCGACGAAAAATTGAGGATGAGGGGATCCAAGAAGGTGCGAGAGTGGTGGTCGGGGAAAAGCCCCTAGGGGAAGGCGTGGTGGTGGGGGCTGGTGCCTCCCGAGGTGCTGGGTCAGGTTGAGCGGAGCGGTGGCGTGCTGGGTTGGGTGGGCCGGCGGCGGTGGTGTGTCCTGGAGCAGAAATTAGATGGGGGTGGGGGAGAGGAAGGTGGAGATGCGAGGGGATAGAGCTGGCGGGTCTGATCCGGCGGATGGGGTGACGTCGGGCGCGCGGGGAGAGAAGCACCATAGGGCCCCTACCGCTCGGATCTGGCGCCGGGGTGTGGCTGCCTGGGAGTCATGGTATGGCGCTGGGCGGTGAGAGGTGGGGGCGACCGGGGCCGTGGGAGGCTGGGGTGTCACGGGGCGTCAGGAGGTCGGAGTGGTGGAAGGTGGGAATGGTCGTGGCGGCCCGGCGGTGAGGAAGGTGGGAAGGAGAGGGAGTTGAGGTGCGCTGTAGGGTGGTGGGTTGCCCCGGGGAAGAAGTGGGGATAAGGTGCGGGACATGGTGGTGGGTGTGGGCGGTTTTCTGCTGCGGTTCACTTGAGGTGTGCAGGGCGGTGCTTAAGTGTTAGCAGAATAAGAAGATTTTGTTAGTAAAATAAGACTCTTAAGGGTGTTATCAGAATAGACCCATCACATATATATATATATATATGTATATATGGACCTTATATTTGGAAAGAATCTGCAGTGCTTCCATCAATTAACGTTATTAAATTCATGATTACATGCCTTCTTAATAAGGTATTAATTTGATTGGTCCACGACAATAAGAAAGAAATATCTATCTAATTTGGAACACGGCCTTTTTTGTGTCGGAGGTATGTAGTGTACGTGCATGTATCATCTTATTAAAATCAAAGTTATCTAGAAATATTTCCGGTATTCTCATGTTTGACGTATCCAAAAATTTAAAATACCCAAAAAAATAAATGTGTATATCATTTGAAGTTTGTTGTAGGTGGATATGCTGTTTGTAGGTACATATTAGTAAATCCTGAATATATAAAAAAATATTTTGGGTATAGACATACCCGAGAATATCTTTAGTACTAAAAAAATTCACATAGTCGCAAATTTATTTTGAGGTGTCTGCATACTCATGATATTTTTGGGTATATACACATTGCGTCTCATTACAAGATATTTGATACCTCGGGCATGTGTCAATGATTTGTAGTACATACACCATTTAGATATATGCACTAGATTTACATACATAATCATGATATTTTCAAGGTATCTACATACTCATAATATTTCTGGGTATATTCATTACGTCTTGTTATTAGGTATTTGAGATACCCGAGGTATACCCATAATTTTTATTTAGTATAATACCTTGGGAATGTGTATATTCTTAGTATATATAATACCAAGGGTATGTATATTTTTCATTAAGTAATATTTGTGGCAAGTGTATATTTTCATTACGTATAATACATCAACATAATATTTGGAAAGGGGTTATTGCTAGGAAATCAACATAATATTTTTTTGGAAAGCAATCAAGTAGTGCATGCAAATGAAAAATGGAAAGCAATCATTCCCTGATTGCACGCCATGCACTAATAAAAATGGGTTGCCATAATGGGCCTAGGTGCCAGGCACCTAGGTGCCCCAAACATTTTACCTATATATATATATATATATATAAGTCTTATTCTGATAACACCTCTGTACTCCGACGACCACCGTCCTGCCCCATTACCCACCACTCCCCTCAAGCCCGAGGGCCACAACCTCCATCCCCTTCCACATGGAAGCGGATCCTCTAACATTGACAAGGAAAGTTAGAGAAGCCACAATACTCTAACATTCCTTCTTTCTATCCATATAATTATGGCTAAAATGATTTAAATTAATTTGAAAATTGATAATCTACTGTGTACATTTATAGTAATTACATACAAACAAACTAATGGTCAAATAAAATTAATTTTGAATTATTTATATTACCAATAAATATCAACAGTAAACAACCTACTAACTACCTACTAATAATCCCTAACTTTCCTTCTTTATTTTACATTAGGCAAACACTGTAGCACCGTGACTTTCCTTCGCAATGTTAGAGGATCCGGTTCCCTTCCGCATCGGTGCCCTGCACCACCACCACCTACCCCAAGCCCGGCAGCCCACCACCACTCCCACAGCCGGCGGCCACCGCGGCGCCCCACCCCACCACCACCAGAACCCCGCCCCTCTCCCACCCCACCCCGCGCACCACCAGTCCCCCCTGCTCCGCCTTCTAATCCCACGCACCGCCGCCGCACAGAGCCATGGTCCGCCGCCCAGCTAGCTACCTCCGGCGGCCAACCATTGGAACCGCGGCGGCCTGGATCCGGCCTCGCCTCCTCCACACGAGCCACCTCTCCCCACCTCCCTCCACCACCTTCCTCCTAGCCCCACGCCTTCCTCCACATTTGGTGGCCCGATTAGCACCAGATCCTGCCGACGCCGACGGAGATGGCCGACTCCAACCACCATGGCCCGGATCCGTGGCTCTCTCCACCGTGCTCTGACTCTCGCCGACGTCCATCGGGATCGACCTTCCCATGACCGGATTCGCCATCTCCATGCCTCGTCGCGAGCCTTTGTCCATGCGGTTTGCGACCGCATCTGTGTAGTGCGGCGCACGCGCGTGTGCAGTCCACGGCTCTTGGGCGGTTGCTCCCAAGCCGGAGCTCCCCAACGGCCGGTGACAACGACTTTCTACCTCCGCCCCTGTTGCTTGGCATTCTAGGGCGATGAAGGTGGGCGGATGGATTTAGTTCTTTTGATTTATAGCACTGCTACTCCCTATCTTCTTCTTTCCATATCCTCTGAAATATTTTTTGGTTGTTGTTGATGTTTAGCGTGGAGGATCAGCTCAGGTTTACCACTGCAGTGTGTGGCGTGCATCTCCCACGGTTCAGCTCGTGGGTGTGTACTCTAGCGATGCAATTTGTGGGTTCTCAACTGACAGCAGTGCAATTTGGCTTTACAGGGCAGGGCATAATTGATAGACGGGGGATTATGGTTGATGTTGATGCAGTGCAAAACGCCTCTTCATGCAGTTCTTTGGCTCCGGAGCGAGCAGTGGAGAGGACACCGGCATGCAGCTCCCCATCCCCCGTACTTGTCCACTGAACCTATAGAAGCCCATCTTGCTGCAGTGTATATGAGCATATGGCCTGCAAGTGTTCACTTCTGTTTTTCTGTTGCAAGGATCAGTTCACCTCTTCGGTGGAAAAAAGAAGGAAATTAAAACCCCACTCGTTGACGAGATAACAACCCACGAGCATCATGCACGTGTAGTCCCTTTTGGGTATGCTTGCAATGCGGTGTGTTTATGGGTGCAGTCCACCCCATCGGTATCAATGTATTTTTTTGAGAAAAAGATATGTCTGTTGTCACATGTGGCGGTTTCACTTATTTTTTGGATATGCTTGCAATGCTGTGTGTGTACGCATGTAGTGCGGTTCGCTTTTGCTGTCTGAAAAAATGCATCTAAAAAATCAATACAGTGCACTGGTCCACTTAAGCCTATGAAAAAGTTAGAACAAAGACAAAAAAGTCAACAAAAACACATACGGTTCACTTACACTAGTGTTGCGGTTTACTTCGGTACTATTGCGGTTCAATCACCCCAAAAAAATTTGAAGTGCAGAAAAATGTTACAGAAAACAACAAAAAAAGGTAATGCGGTCCACTTGTCGATAGTTTTGCGGTTTACTTACTCCCGATGTGAAGCACGGTCCACTTTCTCGTCCGGGAAATTTACGTCTAACAAAAACGAATCATGCAGTTCTCTTGCCCGTTTGATGCAGTGCGATTTTCAGTCTAAAACAGTGCGGTCGGGCGTATGATGTTGTTCATCTCGTAAGTGTAAAGAAAAAAATGTTACCGAAACGACAAAAAAAGTAATGAGGTTCACTTCTTGATAATGTTGTGGTTCATTTACACCCGATGTGAAGTGCACTCTACTTTCTCGTCCTTAAATAAATTACGTTTGAATAAAAAGAAACCATGAAGTTCTCTTACCCGTCTGATGAAGTGCGGCATTTCGTCCGATGCAGTGCGGTTTTCAGTCGGATGAAGTACCCACGTCGATTTAGGTGTCGCGAAAAACAGAGTGTCCGCATTTCGGTAAATTTGAAATTCATCTTAAACCGTAAAGAATTACAGAGATTGTTCTATATGAAAAAGTTGCGCCTCGTCGATATCTTTCCAATGGTGTATCGTTTGAATCATTTCAATCAGCGGTTTGTAAAAAAATTGCGAAAAACGGCCGCTGCCACTCGTCGTCCGTCGCACGATTTTCAAAATTAACTTAAAACCATAAGGAATCTCAAAAACGTTTCAACATATGAAAGTTGTGCCTCATCCATAGATTTTCAAAGGTATATTGCACGCCTTGTTTCGACAAACGATTAAAAAACTGGAGCTAAAACAGTACCGAAAATTTGTATTTTTTTGAAAAACAGAATTCCGCGATTTAGTAAATTTGAAACTGCTCTTAAACCATAACGAATTAGAGAAAACAATAGTTATGCAAAAGATGCGCCTCGACGATATCCATCCAACGGTGTATCATTTGTCTCATTCCGACGAGCGGTTTAGAAAAAAAGCGAAAAAACGCTCGCTGCCACTCTTTGTGGGCCGCACCATTTTTGAAACTGCTCTTAAACCACGGGGAATCTCGAAAAGTGTTCAACATGGCGAAGTTGCGCATAATCCGTAGCTTTCCAACGATATATTACATGCCTCGTTCCGATAAACGGTTAAAAAAATAAAGCAAAAACAGTACCGAAAAAACATTATACGCAGTTTTTTTCCGACACGAAGTTCACTGGTCTCTGTAATGCAGTGCTCTTGTTAAAGAAAGTGCAGTGCCCTCACGTTGAGCATGCAGTGCAGAAGTGTTATCAGAATAACTATTCTGATAATATTATCAGAATAGACGGGTTATATATATATATATATATATATATATATATATATATATATAGGGTCGCGCTATTCGTCACCCTGGGTGAGGAATAGTTATTCTTCACCCCCCTCTATTTTACCATCAATGCATCGTAATTTTACGTTTCGTAAGTTTTGTCTTATTTCCGACGTAAAAAAGGACCGTAAGAAAATATATAATCGTCGTAAAAAATATTTTATATTATGTAAAATTACAAACGTACAAACATAGTCTAAATACACATAAACTGCAAATTTTCTTATCTTATGACCTATATTTTTATTTTCTTATGTCAAATTTTACGTAGAAAATCAATAGAAATGTAACTATTTGAATTCAAAATGTAATTTAATTATGAAATGATCGTAAGATTACCTCGGGTGAAGAATAACTTATTTTGCACCCTGTGTGATGAATAATAACACTATATATATATATATATATATATATATATATATATATATATATATCCGGTTTCTCCGCTCCCTCACACACATAATTTCGTCAAGCTTGTTATTCTTTATCGTGTCAAAATTAACTACTCTGTAAATTGAAGCAACCAATTTCTCTGAACTGGCCATTGATTAAAACCTTCTCTCTCACACACACTCACACACACAATACTACATTGCTCTTATAGTTCATTTGCTGGTATGTGGTTCACAATGGCATATATATAAAGTGTGCATAGTGTATCCTTTTTGGCGATCTTTATACGCACATTTACTCTTTGAATTTTCTTAGTTTCACACTTTTCTCTTGTCCATACTTCCAATAATGGTGAACTTCATTAGTATCAAAAAAATTACGGATGCCTTCCCTCATCTTCACTCTCCTCATTTCACACACATTGTTGTTGATACATCTACTACATGCCTATTATTTTTGCATTGGTAAAAACACTTGGTATATCTTTATACATCCGAGGCATGTAATGTTTACATTTTTTACTGCTACAACCTGAATCGCGTTGAAAAAAACAAATGTGTTATTTATTTAAATCTTATTGTATGTTTCTTGTTATATACATATTTACCATGTTCGACTAATGCCAATATAAGCATTGTAGATCATTCTTTTCCTCTAGAAAGATATTAGTTGTGTCTAACACTTTTTCTGTATATATAATCATGAAAATATATGGGATTTGCTTTTCAATATGTGAAAATGTGTCCTTGAAACTTCTGTCAAAATAGTTTAGAGCATAAAGTACCCAAGATCTAAGTGATTGCTATTTTTGGACAGGGTAGATAACTTTTTTTCTCTTCGTAGGTAGGTACAGACTTTTGATGGATTTGATTTGACCCACTCTTGCTTGGCTGATATATTGTTTAGACAATTATCCAGTTCTGTTTAGCTATATGAGGCTCAGGTTTACCTGTATAGTTACGTACTATTATGATGGAAAGGTACAATATAGTTATATTTTAGGAAAGTAAGCCTTCTGCATGCATGCATGCACTTTTAACATTTGGTTAAATAAATATATGCCATTGCAGTTCTAGTTTGCGAGATCAAGTATTAGTTGAACATGAATCAGAATCAGTCTGTAGGTACATACAACTATTTCTCCTACTTCTAATCTATTAGTCTTGCTGATGCTAAAGTTTACATCATATGCTTACTGATTGAATCGATATGGGTTTACATGTGCTTGACTCGTCCACTTTTCCTTTTCTTATTCGAGTCGAATTCTTCTATATAAATTCTTCATGGCAAAGGCATACCTATGTAGGAGTCCAATTTTTTTTAACATAGAAAAAGAAGTTCGGATTGATTAATATGACAACATCATTAGAAGTAGTAATCTGCTTGGACTCTCTTTTTTTGATGGAGGGACACTCCCTATAGCTGGCAGCCTTCTATCCAATGGCAACACACTTTATTAGTAACTAGATGATGCCCCGCGCGTTGTGGCAGGATTCCATATGAAATAAAAACTGTGTTGAATTAAACATTTAGCTACTGTCTTTATAGCTTCTCCTGAAGTAAGATAATTTGTTTATCAGTATTTTACAAATAAATAAGTAAATAAATATTTCTATCTACAATTCAAAGTTAGACCAAAACAAAATAAAATATGCATGTACGACTCGCTTTTCTTTCATATAGAGCACTCATGCACGTCTGCATTTTTTCCTTGAGTAAAATATTTATAGGCAGGAGTTACTGCATGCATTTGCATGCATGCGACAGTTACTACATATGGTAGCTGCAGTAGCTCTTAGTGTGTTGATCCGACGGATATTGTTGATTGATCTAGTATATCCAAGGGTTAAATTAATTTGGGTGATGTGGCTCAAGGAGAAGCTAGAGAATTTCTAATAGTGTGGGCTAGCTATTTAGATATAGTAGATTGCCTTGGGCGTACCTTTTTTTTACATCAACCTTGGACGTACCTATTTTTTTAAATAAAAAAGGCAGATGAGACTTGGATGAATAACGTGTACATGACATATCAAACTGTCTGTACCAGACTTTATTTGTATAAGCAGTCATTATGATTTTGTTATTTTTACATGTCTAGTCCATATACTTACCTATATTAGTGTAATTTATTTAAAACACTTACTGTATGTTTTGTTATGCGCCTCATATTTCGAGTGTTGGTGTATTTTCCTTTTGCATGTAAATTTTATTATCTTTTGTACAAATACAAATATAAATGTTTGGCACTTACATGTTTGCTTAATTTGAGTCTCAGATTCAGATTTATTGCCGGTGACGTGCTATTATAAGCAAAACAAACATCCTATTGTAGGCATACTTTATTATATTAAATAGAAGTACTTTTGAAATTTGTATGTATGGACCTACTTCTATATCTAGTAGAGGAAAACAAAATTGAAGCCACATACTTTATTATATTAAACATAAGTATTTTGATAATTTGTACGTATGAATCTATTTTTTATCTAGTAGAGAAATTTGTTTACCATGCAAAAAAATAAAATTATTTTTTAGTTCAGTAGAGAAAACTTTGTTGGGCTAATGTGACACAGTAATGTAGGAGTCCAAGTTTTTTTAACTTAGAAAAAGTAGTCCGGATTGATTAATACGACGACATGATTAGAAGTAGTAATCTGTTTGGACTCTCTTTTTTTAGATGGAGGGACACTTATAGTTGCCAGTATTCTATGCAATGGCAACACACTTTATTAGTAATTGCCTTCGGTGTACCTATTTTTTTTGACATCAACCTTGGACGTACCACTTTTTTTAATAGAAAAGGCAGATGGGACTTGGATAAATAACGTGTACGTGACATATCAAACTGTTTGTACCAGACATTATTTGTATGTGACGCTATATCTTTTAAATCCTAACTGTTAATATATAAATTTGACGATCAAGATAATTTAATGTGTTTACCATATATTTAAAAAAACTCATTGGGTAATTTAGAAAATATTCATCGTGTATCTCAAAAATGTTAATCTAGTCTTCATTAAAGTTTATAATATATTTCAAAAAGTCATCAGGTATTAAAAACATTTATCTTGTGTTCTAAAAATTGTATCATGTAATTTAAAAATATTTATTGAGTATTAAAAATTATTCATCGCATACCAAAAAAGATTCTACAGTATTTATTATTTTCGAAAATGTTTGTGTGTTATAAGATAACTTTTCGTCCCAACTAATGAGTGTGGGAAATTGAAAACGAGAAGAAAAATAAGAAATAAAACTAAAAGATAAATGGTACAAGCACAACTAATGAAAAGACAGAAAAACGAAGGAAAATCAAAGACATACAAAGATTATATGAAAAATGGTTCCAAAATGGAGTAATTGGAAATAAGAAATAAAAGGTTAAGGAAAATAAACGACAACTGCCGTAACACCTTGTTTACCTGGGAAAATAAGCTCAAATACGTGAAAACCCAAAAGGGGATAAGAGTATTAAGAAGCCCAGACAGAAATGGCTAAAATAAATGACAGCTGTCGTAAAGCCCTGTCCAAATAGGAAAGGTGGTTTCTCAACATAAGAAGTAGGAACAATAGGATCATTATAAGTGACAGTCTTTTCTTCAACTTTAATAGGTGCAGCTACTATTACTTCTATGGGAGGATGATATTTAAACCACTTCTCCTTGGGGAGATCAACATAAGTAGCAAAAGATTCACAGAAAGAAGCTACTATCTCAGAGTCAAGGCCATATTTAGTGCTAAACTTACGGAAAATATCGATGTCCATAAAAGATTTAACACAATCAAACTTAGGTGTCATACCCGACTCCTTACCTTCATCGAGGTCCCAATCTTCAGAGTTGCATTTAATTCTATCCAATAAATTCCATCTGAATTCAACAGTCTTCATCATAAAAGAGCCAGCACAAGAATTATCGAGTATGGTGCGATTGTTTTCAGAAAGCCGAGCATATAAATTTTGAATAATCATTTCTCTTGAGAGCTCATGATTGGGGCATGAATATAACATTAATTTAAGCCTACCCCAAGCTTGAGCGATGCTTTCTCCTTCGTGAGGCCAGAAATTATATATATAATTGCGATCACGGTGAACAAGATGCATAGGGTAATACTTTTGATGAAATTCCAACTTCAATCTTTTATAGTACCATGATCTGATATCATCACATAGCCTATACCATATCAATGCGTCTTCCTTCAAAGATAAAGGGAAGACCTTCTTCTTAGCAACATCATCGGGTATACCTGCAAGCTTAAATAATCCACAAACTTTATCCACATATATTAAGTGCTCATCAGGATGCTTTGTTCCATCTCCTGTAAAAGGGTTAGCTAGCAGTCTTTCCATCATACCCTAAGGGAATTCAAAAGGAGTTTCATTTTCAATAGGTTCAGTAGGTTGAGGAGCAACTCTTTGCTCTACTGGACGGGGTGAAGATACCCCGAAAAAGCCACTCATAGAATTACTTTCCATAGTAACAAGTGACAGTAAATTTCAGCACACTATATAAATTTTTCCTTACCAAATTCCACCTACCAAAGGCGCTACACTCCCCGGCAATGGCGCCAGAAAAGAGTCTTGATGACCCACAAGTATAGGGGATCTATCGTAGTCCTTTCGATAAGTAAGAGTGTCGAACCCAACGAGGAGCAGAAGGAAATGATAAGCGGTTTTCAGCAAGGTATTCTCTGCAAGTACTGAAATAAGTGGTAACAGATAGTTTTGTGATAAGATAAATTATAACGAGCAACAAGTAACAAAAGTAAATAAAGTGCAGCAAGGTGGCCCAATCCTTTTTGTAGAAAAGGACAAGCCGGAACAAACTCTTATAAGAGGAAAAGCGCTCCCGAGAACACATGGGAATATTGTCAAGCTAGTTTTCATCACATTCATATGATTCACGTTCGATACTTCGATAATTTGATATGTGGGTGGACCGATGCTTGGGTGCTGTTCTTACTTGAACAAGCATCCCACTTATGATTAACCTCTATTGTAAGCATCCGCAACTACAACAAAAGTATTAAGGTAAACCTAACCATAGCATGAAACATATGGATCCAAATCAGCCCCTTATGAAGTAACGCATAAACTAGGGTTTGAGCTTCTGTCACTCTAGCAACCCATCATCTACTTATTACTTCCCAATGCCTTCCTCTAGGCCCAAATAATGGTGAAGTGTTATGTAGTCGACGTTCACATAACACCACTAGAGGCTAGACAACATACATCTTATCAAAATATCAAATGAATACCAAATTCACATGACTACTAATAGAAAGACTTCTCCCTTGTCCTCAGGAACAAACGTAATTACTCACAAAACATATTCATGTTCATAATCAGAGGGGTAATAATATGCATATAGGATCTGAACATATAATCTTCCACCAAATAAACCAACTAGCATCAACTACAAGGAGTAATCAACACTACTAGCAACCTACTAGCACCAATCCCGGACTTTGAGACAAGAATTGGATACAAGAGATGAACTAGGGTTTGGAGATGAGATGGTGCTGGTGAAGATGTTGATGGAGATTGCCCTCTCCCGATGAGAGGAACGTTGGTGATGACGATGGTGATGATTTCCCCCTCCGGGAGAGAAGTATCCCCGGCAGAACAGCTCCGCCGGAGCTCTAGATTGGATCTACCAAGGTTCCGCCTCGTGGCGGCGGAGTCTCCTCCCGAAAAGTTCCTCCTTATTTTTTTCTCATTGAAAGACTTCATATAGGAGAAGATGGACGTCGGAGAGCCACCAGGGGGCCCACGAGGTAGGGGGCGCCCTAGGGGGGCGCCCCCACCCTCGTGAGAAGGGTGTGGGCCCCCCGGCCTTCATCTTTGGCGAGGATTTTACTTTATTTATTTAAGACGTTCCGTGGAGTTTCAGGACTTTTGGAGTTGCACAGAATAGGTCTCTAATATTTGCTCCTTTTCCATCCCAGAATTCCAGCTGCCGGCATTCTCCCTCTTCATGTAAACCTTGTAAAATAAGAGAGAATAGCCATAAGTATTGTGACATAAAGTGAAATAACATCCCATAATGCAATAAATATTGATATAAAAGCATGATGCAAAATGGACGTATCACACCACTGCCACCACCGGAGTGCACTGCAGACTTCAAACTGAACCTTGGGAGCTGCTCACACCGTTTTGGCATCTACTTTACTGCACCCCTTTTTTGAGATGAACTCGGGAAGATGAAGATGCCAGCCGGCTACAGTTTTTCCTCTCAAAATCAAGTGAGTGAAGTACAAACAACACCCTCACCTATCCCGTGTTTGCCTGTTCATCGATGGGGAGAAAAGGTAGAGGCCCGAGGGGAGGGAGGTGCGGTGGTTCTCCACAGAGGGGAGGAAGAGGGGGAATACAGGGGGCAGCTCACCGGTGGACTGAGGGAGGGAGGCAAGTCAAGTTCACGCGCCTATGGGCCGAACTCCACGGCCGCACCAACGGAGCCCCTGCGAGCGAACTGCAGCACCACTGCACCATCGTCATCATCCCGTGGCAGAAGGCGCCCATGGCCGTATCTCACCGGGAAGCGGACCCCACGATGCTAGTAGGGCCTCGGTGGAGGAGGACACTCACCGTAGGAGGGGAAGGGGGAGGGGTTGGGGATGAACGCACATCTCGATGGATCCTCACCGATGATCGTCAGATGGAGGTGAGGACGGGGGAGGGAGCGCCGCATCTGGAAGGTAGCCGGTCGGGGGGTAGGTGGGTCACTACCACTTCTGTTCGCGGCCAGATCTGGGTCGTGGGGCGCGCGTTGTGGTGGTGCGCGGGGGAGCAGCAGATCGGGGCCCCGAAGCGTGGTGAAGTGCTGGGCGGCGGCCGATCCGGTCATTGAGGCGTGGGACGGCGACGCTGGGCGGGACCTCCTGGCATCGGTGGTGCCTGGGAAGTGGGCGGCGTAGGGAAAAAGGTGGGCGAGGAGCAAGGGGAGAAAGGCAGGGGCGTGGTAGCGCGTCGGTTGGGGTTGCTGGGCGGCGACGAGAAGGAGGGTAACGGGGCGGTGGGCCGGAGCAAGGGGGGACCGGCAACGGAGGGTTGGCGCAGAGGAGAAGGCGTAGAGTGGTGGTGGATCGGGGGTTGTGTCGTGGAGGTAGGTGGTGGGGGTCGGTTGCGGGAAGGAGGCGGATCAGGTGGGAGCAAAGTTTTTTTTGCCTTTTGTTGTAGTTCGTTTTCATGTGGTGTTTGCCTGTTCGGTTCGGGTGGGTGGGTTAATAGGGTGTTATCAGAATAAGGAGGTGGTGTTATTAGAATAGACCCACCCTATATATATACGGTATCTCCTCGCTCTCTCTCTCCCTCACACACATAATCTCGTCAAGCCTATTATTCTTTATCGTGCCAAAATTAACTTCTCTGTAATTGAAGCAACCAATTTCTCTGAACTGGCCATTGATTTAAACCTTCTCTCACTAACACACTCACACACACAATACTACGTTGCTCTTACAGTTCATTTCTTGGTATGTGCTTCACAATGGCATACATATAAAGTGTGCATAGTGTATCCTTTTTGGCGATCTTTATACACACATTTACTATTTGAATTTTCTTAGTTTCACACTTTTCTCTTGTCCATACTTCCAATAATGGTGAACTTCATTATTATCAAAAAAAATCACGGATGCCTTCCCTCATCTTCACTCTCCTCATTTCATACACATTGTTGTTGATACATCTACTACATGCCTTTTATTTTTGCATTGGTACAAACACTCGGTATATCTTTATATATCCGAGGCATGTAATGTTTACATCTTTTACTTCTACAACCTGAATCATGTTGAAAAAAACAAATGGGTTATTTATTTAAATCTTATTGTATGTTTCCTGTTATATACATATTTACCATGTTCAACTAATGCCAATATAAGCATTGTAGATCATTCTTTTCCTCTAGAGATATATTAGTTGTGTCTAACACTTTTTCTGTAGATATAATCATGAAAATAGATGGGCTTCGCATTTCAATATGTGAAAACATGTCCTTGAAACTTCTGTCAAAAATGTTTTTGAACATAAAGTACCCAAGACCTAAGTGATTGCTATTTTCAAACAGGGTAGATAAATTTTTCTCCTTGCAGGTAGGTACGGACTTTTGATGGATTTGATTTGACCCAATCTTGCTTGGCTAATATATTGTTTAGACAATTGTCCAGTTCTGTTTAGCTATATGAGGCTCAGGTTTACCTGTATAGTTACATACTATTATGATGGAAAGGTATAGTATAGTTATATTTTAGGAAAGTAAGCCTTCTGCATGCATGCATGCACTTTTAACATTTGGTTAAATAGATGTATGCCATTGCAGTTCTATTTTGTGGGATCAAGTATTAGTTGAACATGAATCACAATCAGTCTGTAGGTACATACAACTATTTCTCCTACTTCTAATCTATTCGTCTTGCTGATGCTAAAGTTAACATCATATGCTTACTGATTGAATCGATATCGGTTAACATGTGCTTGACTCGTCCACTTTTCCTTTTCTAATTTGGATCAAATTCTTCTATACAGATTCTTCATGGCAAAGGCATACCTTTTGCTTTTCAGCAGGAGCTAGCTTGGAAGGCCATTATATAAACACTATTCTGATCATGGGATCAGAATATTATTCTGATCATGGGATCAGAATATTATTCTGCTCACAACCTGAACTTCTTGAGTTACACAACCTGAACTTCGCTTTGTACGAACCCGACCTTCGATCTATCGTCGCAACCGTTTCTGTATGTGATGTAAGTGTAATCTAGAAACGGTTTTTGGCAACTAAATGCCCGTTTTAAATAGGAATCTCGCTCGTTGGCAGATTTTGCTCTCGGGTTGTGATGAACATGCGGCTGTTGCAATTTTACTGTCTGAGTTGTTCGACCTGAACTTCCCCCCAGTGCTAGGTTGAACTTCCGCAAACATTGCCCCAATTGGGGCTTGCGATATACTGTTGGAAAGCTATGGACACGAGTATCATGATCCAAATTAAATTTTCAGCAAAATGTAAGCGGTTTAAGAGCAGTTTTGAAAACCATTTTTTCTTCATACAAAAACGTGAATCGTATTTTCAATCTCATTTCTAAACCGTTTATCGAATGAGGCAAATAATATGGCGTTGGAAAGCTGCTGCAAAACCGCTCCTTCCACATGTTGAAAGTTTTCTCTAAATCTATACCTATACTAATTAGCGACTTCCAAGAAATTACCACGTTAAATAGAATTTATGAGCCGTTCTTCTCTGGTGGGACCGAATTATTATGGTATAGATCCACTCATATAATCTTAGGCTAAAAAACAAGAGATGCCACGTCCCTACAGATGCCCTCAAAAAATAAACTCCCACGATCCAACTCTCCCCGTCTCTCATGTATATCTCCAAAAAGGAAACAAACAATCTCACATATATCTCCCTCTAGTTTAACTGACTCACGATCCAAATATCTCATCCTCTCATGTCCTAAAAAAACTCCCACGATCCAACTCCCCCAATCTCTCATGTATCTCTCTAGAAAAATATCTCACACGCATATATATCGCTCACAATCCAAATCTCTCAATCTCTCATGTACGCATCTCTCTCCCATTGTGATGGAAAAAAGAGCCAACCTGACCTAACTTACATGTATTAAAAGTCAGTTTTCAAGGATCCATGTTAATCCTAGGTCTGAGTTTGTTTTGTTGGAAAAAAGGGAAGCCCACGTCGATCCCCTCCATGCCACCTCCGATCTCCTCTTTCTAGCTGCCGCCTCTCAACTCCTCCTTTCTGGCTCCCCAACCTCCTGATCTACTCCTTGTTGCCATCTCCATCTCCACGCACTGCTGGCACCAGTTTAGCTTATCATTGCTAAGCCCACGCCTCCTCGATCTAGCTTGGCACGCATCCACCCTCTTCTCCAAGAGTAATAAGGATTCATGCAAATTTGATGTGTCTCTTGCTAGACGTCAAGATCTATACAATTTACTTGAGTGTATCTCCATTCTCAATCTTATGTGTCCTCTACAAATTGAATTATCCATCACTACATATGTGTGCAGAACACATCTTGGCCTGAGGTGCTTGCATTTTTTTCTTTTTGCTTTGATTCCTTTCTATGATACAACTAACTGTTGCTTTTCTTACAGATATATTAGTATATACATCTTCCATTGGTTGATGCATTTATGTGATATGCCGATCCTAATAAGCACTCCCGATCACCGACGTGCATAGCCTAAGATGAGTGCCAGCTAGCTCGGGGAACTCCTGCTGTATGCGTCGGACACCGGCTTCGTCCCCCATATGTGAAGCAATGGCACTATGCAGGTTCGATCTATATACAACTTTATAAACATGGAAAGTAATATAAGATGTCCTTACGATAATTTGATCTTTTTCACAGGCTGATTGAGACCACAAGAAGAGACAACAGTTTGTCGACAGGAAAAGTATGGATGGAAATTTTACATGTGTGCCCATCTTTGTTCTTCACCTCCCCTACCAGCCATTGTTCATATTCGAAGTGAAAAACCATGTCTATATACAACATGGACCTGCTACACTAAATAGTAAATATACATCAACATTGCGTCATCAACTTCAGAGACTTTCATCCTGTTGTGTTGTGGTGTCACGGAGACATTCAAAGGTGTCAAATGCAAGAAGGTCAATAGTGTATGCATGTGATACGACACTAATTTATCCTCTTTACAACCTATATATGTTCATCTAATAACTGATTTTTCTCAACAAAAGGCTGGATCATGCAGATCGATATAATATATCATTGCCGAGACATATTAGATAGAAATTTGCAATAGACCACTTCCGCAAAACTCCCTTGCAGAGCTGCAATCAAGGTCTTTGAAATTTCTCCTCAGTCGATCTATCTAATGTGGTTCCATATCTTGCAGCCAAATGGTGAGAAGGAGAATAATCCAGTGCCAAAGGCTACATCTTCTGGAGCAACCGCGACATCAGGATCATGAATGTTGAGGCTCCCACAGTCTAGTGCAGTACTAGGTAAAGTAATTTCTGGCAGTTGCCCTGAGCAATGATATAGATAGCAGTTTATCATCCAACGATTAATTCTTCCTTTTGTTCATTGTTGTGCTTAATCATTACCTTTACAGGTAATTCTGAATCCAGTGTGATCCATGATCAAGTTTATATAATGCATAAATAAATCCCCTACTCTAGATCTTTTTTATGTACATTTGTAGATGTACCTGAGTGTTGATTTTAATTATGTCACCTATCCATGAATGCTACGTGTGGTGTACTGCTACTTCTTTAGATCGTTCATGGTATATTTTGCATAGGACATTTCGAACCTATTTGAAAGCATATATGTTAACCTACTAATCCATATACCCTCACAAAAATAAACCCTACTAATCCATATATATGGTTTCTATCCTTATTATGTTAATTTATTATTTGGGAATAATTGGGTATATATATGAGTGTATCTATAGACTATGGCGCTTTTTTCCCTCTACTAAAGATTTAGAAGTATCTGCACATGCCGCAGACACAAGATACAATGCCCAGGGTTATATGTAAAATTTAGTTAGCCTATTTGTTTCTAAATCATCAAGAATTAACCTATGTTTTAATATGAAATGATCATGCTGGAATTAACTATATGATGGTCTGAACAAACATGGTGCTATTTATGGTGAGCTGATTAGTTGTAGGGCTATTGAACATATTTAATGCAGTTTGGGCGCAAAATCCTTCAGCTTAACCATTCCTACATATACATTATCCTGCATATATACTTCATTAAATGGTGTACTGTTCATCCTAAATGATTACTATTCTGTAAACAACCACTATCTATGACATGCGTGTGTGTGTGTGTGTGTGTTAGATTTCATTAGGTTCGAAGGAAGTTTACCTTACATACCGTGATTGTATTCTTTTCCAGATTACTACTGCACACTCAGATTCATTCCCTTTCCTTTTTTTGACAAAACACAACATTACTGCATTTACATTCAGAACAGGAAGTAAAGTTGTGACGCCCGGATATGTAGGCTACAGTAATCACATACTAATGATGCCATGTCACCGCGGTCACTATTGTTAATCTCGCGTTAGTCCAAAACCGAGTCAAATTCAAATTTCAAATAACAAGTCAAATTATTATTTCTTAAACTATCAAATAAAAATGTTCAATGGGCGGTAAATATTCACTAAGTAATGATCATGTTGGAACCAACCTCATTTGGTTTCCTAATTTCCCCATGGAATTAATTTAGTGGAACAACTAGATTAAATAAGAGCAATTTAATTCAACTATAAACTTGAACAGTTCCAATTGGCCTCAAACTTTTTGTGCAACCTTATAGTGTTGACTAGGAATTATGTGCAATGTTTCATAGTCAACAAAAATCATTTGGCAGATTAAAATGAATAGAAAACAGTAAGAGAAAAAAATAAGTAAAAGGGAAAATATACTATACCTACTGTGCAATTAAGCCTATTGCAATAGTACTCAGGCCCAGCCCACCAAAGGCCTTCTCCTGTATCTGTACAGAGGAGGCAGGAGCTCGCCGTGGCGCGCATCCGCGGCCACCACGGTTCGATGCTCCCCACCGAGGCGCTACAGGAGCAACACGAGATGGATAAGAAGACCCCCGACCCGGTAGACAAACCCTAGCCCTCGCTCATCCCCTCGCTCGTCCTCTCCTTCTTGGTTTGGTTCGCTTCCGAGCTACCGTCGACGCGTCGTCGCCGTCCACGTGGCCACCGGCCTCCCCGGTGACCGGGAGGTTGTCCAGGGACTTTCTCGTCACCGAATCCTTCATCACCGTGCATCCGTTCGACAGGAGACGCACCGTGCGCTCGGGATCGAGCCGGTTTCTCCGCCATGGCCGCGGCATCTCGCCGTTGATCTACACCACCGCGCCACCTCGGCCGTCGCAAGCATGTCCCCGGCCTTCCTCTCGGTGAGTCGCGCCGATTCCCCTCTTCGCCCGTCGAATCCATAGCCGTATGCCTTCGCCACCGCGTGCCCGGATCTCTGTGGGAGCTCGTGGTCACCACCACTTCTGCCTTGCTTCCCCGCGCCCATGCGTGCATCGGCCACGTTCTCTGGACGCGACCGCCTACGCGTGGCTGCACGCCCCTGGCCTTGCCTTGGCGTGTCGCGGCGCGCCCGTAGCCACCCTTGTCTGCACTCGCTGTACCGCTGGTGTCTGCTTACTGCAGTGCTGCACCGCGGCCCGCCGTCGCGCCCGCCGGCGTGCTTCCTGGCCGCGGCCACCCCTGCGCCTGGGCTCGCTCACGCCTGCCTGCTGCCGCGTCCGCTGCTGCCTACTGCTTGCTGCTACTGCATCTTGCTGCTTGCCGCTGCTTGCTACTGCTCTTAGCGGCCGCTGCTGCTGAACTACCTCTACTGCTGCCGCTGCAGGCCAACAGCCATGGCCAAGAGCGGCTAAGTGTGTGTGTATGCAGCGTGGTGTGCGTGAGTGTGCTAGGTGTGTGTTCTGTGTGTGTGGTCGGCTTAATTAGTACTACTAGTTTAGGGACTAATTTAGTTAGTTAGTCTAGTTATAGTAGTACTAGTTGATTAGTCCAATAATAAATGGCATGGGGAACCCCCTGTTAGTTTAAAGAAAAACAAATTTTAATAAAAGTCTATGTCAATGACATGTGGCCCTACACTGTTCATATGTTGAGTTGTCAATATTTGACTGGGTCAACCCAACACCACTGGCCCCACTGGCATACACTACGGCTAGAAAATTAATGAAAACTTTGAAAATTAATATAAAATAAAACCATAACTCGGATGAAAAAACTTTGTACATGAAAGTTGCTCAGAAGACGAGACGAATCCGGATACACAGCCCATTCGACCGCCACGCATCCCTAGCATAGCGGACACACAACTTTCCCCCTCCAATTCATCTGTCCGAAAACGCGAAACCCCGGGGATATTTTTCCGGATGTTTCCCCCCTTCACCGGTATCACCTCATACCACGTTAGAGCACACATAGCATCACGCTTTGTCATGTCATGCATCGTCATGCATTTGTTTGCATTATATTTATTGTTTCTTCCCCCTCTTCTCTCGCTAGACACCGAGATCGACGCCGCCGCTACCCAATACGACTACGGTGTTGACGGCCCCTCTCTCTTGCCAGAGCAACCAGGCAAGCCCCCCCTTGATCACCAGATATCACCTACCCTTCTCTCTACTGCTTGCATTAGAATAGTGTAGCATGTTACTGCTTTTCGTTAATCCTATTCTAATGCATAGCCTGTCATTGTTGCTACAACTGTTGATACCTTACTTACAATCCTAAATGCTTAGTATAGGATGCTAATTTATCATCAGTGGCCCTACATTCTTGTCCGTCTGCCTTGCTATACTATCGGGCCGTGATCACTCGTGAGGTGATCACGGGTATATACTTATACATATTATATGATATCTGTGGTGATTAAAGTCGGGTCGGCTCGTTGAGTACCCGCAGTTGATTCCGATGTTGGGGGCTGGAGGGGCAGGTGGTTCCACCCAGGTAGTGGTGGGCCTAGGTTCCCGACGGCCCCCGACTGTTACTTTGAGGCGGAGCGACAGGGCAGTGTAACACCCCGGATGTAACTTTCCCAATTTGTACTCCAACTCTTGCCGTTTCCGGCGTTAAGTTATTTATTTCTCGGGTTCGGGTCTTTGTCTTCGTGTGTTGTTGTATTTGTCATGCATCTCATATCATGTCATCATGTGCATTGCATTCGCATACGTGTTCATCTCATGCGTTCGAGCATTTTCCCCGTTGTCCGTTTTGCATTCCGGCGCTTCGTTCTCCTCCGGTGGTCATTTCTAGCTTTCTTTCATGCGTGGGGATTAAACATTTCCGGATTGGACCGAGACTTGCCAAGCGGCCTTGGTTTACTACCGGTAGACCGCCTGTCAAGTTCCGTATCAATTGGACTTCGTCTGATACTCCAACGGTTAACCGAGGGACCGAAAAGGCCTCGTGTGTGTTGCAGCCCAACACCCCTCCAATTTGACCCAAAACCCACCAAACTCAGCTCCATCATCTAGAGTGTTCGATCATGATCACGTGGCCGAAAACCACACCTCATTTGGACTCTCCTATCTCCACTTATGCCTATAAATAGCCCCCCCCCCGTTTTTTCGGATCTCTCTCCCCCTCGAAACCCTAATTTTTCCAGATCCGCCGCTCCCCCCGCCGACGGACACGTCCGAATCGGGCCGGACGTGTCCGCCGCGCCGCGCCCAGCCATCCGCCGCCTGCCACGTGTCGCCCTCCGCCGCCTCCGCCGCCGCGGCCTGGGAGGCCCAAGCCGGGCCCCCGTGAGCCCGAGCGCCCCCGCGCCCCGCGCCTCCACCTCGCCGCCGCCTCTCCCACCTCCGGCGACCGGCGCCGCCGCGGGCCGCCTCTCCGCCACCGCGGGCCGCCTCCCCGCCGCCCGGCCGGCCGCCCCTCGCCGCCTCCTCGCCGCCCCGGGCCGGCGCCGCCCCGCCGCCTCCACACCGACGAACTCCGGCGACCGGGCCGGATCCGGCTACCCCGGCGAGGTCGAGCACTCCGGCGAGCTACAGTGTTGCGGGTCAACCTCGAGATCCGTGCTGCCAGATCCAGATCCAAAATACCCTAGCCGGTTGACTTTTCCCCTCTCCCCTAATTTTTTTATGCCTACTTTGACCGGTCGTATCTCCGCATCCGTAGCTCCGATTTGGACATATAGTATATCAAAATGTTCGTCTCGACGAGTACATCATTTCGTTCCATTGCATCATTTTCATTTGAGCTCATATTGATGCCCGAAATGCTGTTAGAAGAGGGCTTCGTGAGTTAATTGTCAGATCTGCTAGTTCATCTTAGACTTTTGTCATTTTTGCCATGATTATTGTGTGCATGATATGCCTGTGAGTCCTTCATATGTTTTGTTAAGGATTTTTTCTTCTTTCCAGAGATGCAACCCATGCATTTTTAGGATGTGTGTGGTGACTTGTGCAAGCTTGCAAAGTGAGGTACCCGGTAAATATGTTTTCAGGGACTTAGTAGTTTTCACTGTCTGGGATTATTTAGTTCATGATGCCATATGTTGAGCTTGTTTCCTAGTGATCCGTGCCTCTTTTGAGGATGATCAGTAAAGGAGTTTTGTTAATCATGTTATGCTATATCCATCCATGTCTTTAGTTGCAATTATGGAGCACCCTAGCTTGAGTCAATCGAGCTCTACTTTTGCTTCGTGGTGAATCTGGGCAGATCGTCAACTCGTTTGCGATTTTGCCGATGCTATTGTAGTTGATCCATGCATACTATGCCATTGTTCTTGCATGTCTAGCTAGCATTTTGTGCCTTCTTAATGGATGTATGCTTGCCTTACCATGACTTGCACCGTAGTGAGTGCATCGAGCTCGTTTACATGCCTTCGTGAGTTATATTTCAGCATGTCTCAGTTTTCACTAAGTCTGAAAACTGATTGTGTTTTAGCTATGTTCGTGTGCCCGTTAGTATATTTTTTGAACCCTTTTGGCCCCAGGTCACTTTGGGTCTTTTGTTAAGCTTGTTGAGTAGCTCCATGCCATGTTCTTACTTGTCTTAATCAGGTCATGTATCATGTTGTTTTGCTGCTCCGAAGAGGGCTTCGTGATCTGAAATTTCAGACAAGTGTTAATTTCACTAAGTCTGAAATCTGTTTTGCATTTGCGTTTTTGACATGTTTGTTTGAACCTCATAATGGATGAATTGGCCGTAGCTCAGTGCAAGACTTTTGTTAAGAATCTTGTGTACATCACTGCCATGTATTTTGTTGTCATGTTTGGGTGCTGTAGCATGTTCATTTCATTGCATTTAGATGCCTACTTGCTGTAAATCGCAGACCGGTGTCATTTTTTGAAACGCTTGCCATTTCCGAACCGTAACTCCGATTCCGGCGTTCTTTATATCGTTTTCAAGCGATTTCATCTCATCTTTCCAGTGGCACCTTTGGAATTTCAAGTTGAGGCCAGGTTCATGCATTTCCTGTCATATCTTGCATTTGACATCCCGCATCGCATCCCGCATAGCATATCATCATTTCATCATATTGCTTGGTCTTGCACGTGGTTGATTGTGTCCTTATTGCTTGTTTGTCTTGTTTGGGTAGAGCCGGGAGACGAGTTCGCTACCGAGGAGCCCGTTGAGTTTGCTTGTGAGGATCCAGTCAACTCTGACAACTGTGCAGGCAAGATGATCATACCCTCGAAATCACTACTATCTTTGCTATGCTAGTTTGCTCGCTCTTGCTATGCCGATGCTACGATGCCTACCTTTTGCTTGTCAGCCTCCCAATTGCCATGTTAAACCTCTAACCCACCATGTCCTAGCAAACCGTTGATTGGCTATGTTACCGCTTTGCTCAGCGCCTCTTATAGCGTTGCTAGTTGTAGGCGAAGATTGGAGCCGTTCCTTGTTGGAACATTTATTTACTTGTTGGGATATAATTATATTGCTATGTTATCTTAATGCATCTATATACTTGGTAAAGGGTGGAAGGCTCGGCCTCTCGCCTAGTGTTTTGTTCCACTCTTGCCGCCCTAGTTTCCGTCATATCGGTGTTATGTTCCCGGATTTTGCGTTCCTTACGCGGTTGGGTTATAATGGGAACCCCTCGATAGTTCGCCTTGATTAAAGGTTTTCCAGCAATGCCCAACCTTGGTTTTACCATTCGCCACCTAGCCTATTTTTCCCTTGGGTTACCGGAGCCCAAGGGTCATCTTATTTTAAACCCCCCCGGGCCAGTGCTCCCTCTGAGTGTTGGTCCGAACTGAGCTGCTTGCGGGGCCACCTCGGGGAAACTTGAGGGTTGGTTTTACTCGTAGCTAGTCTCATCTGAGTGTGCCCTGAGAACGAGATATGTGCAGCTCCTATCGGGATTTGTCGGCACATTCGGGCGGTGTTGCTGGTCTTGTTTTAACCTGTCGAAGTGTCTTGAGTTACCGAGATACCGAGTCTGATCGGAACGTCTTGGGAGGAGGTCTATTCCTTCGTTGACCGTGAGAGCTTGTCATGGGCTAAGTTGGGACTCCCCTGCAGGGATTGAACTTTCGAAAGTCGTGCCCACGGTTATGGGCAGATGGGAATTTGTTAATGTCCGGTTGTAGATAACTTGAACCTTGATTAATTAAAATGAATCAACTGAGTGTGTTACCGTGATGGCCTCTTCTCGGCGGAGTCCGGGAAGTGGACACGGTGTTGGAGTAATGTTTGCGCAGGTTGCTCTCTAGTTTCTCGCTCGTGCTTTGCCTCCTCTTCTCGCTCTCTTTTACGAATAAGATAGCCACCATATATGCTAGTCGCTTGTTGCAGCTCCACATATATATTTGCCTATCCTTCCTATAAGCTTAAATAGTCTTGATCGCGAGGGTGCGAGAGTGCTGAGTCCCTGTGGCTCACAGATACTATAACTCCAGATGCAGGTCCAGGTGTTTCCGCTCCAGGTGACGAGTACGAGCTCAAGTGGGAGTTCGACGAGGACTCTCAGCGTTATTATGTTTCTTTTCCCGACGATCAGTAGTGGTGCCCAGTTGGGGGTGATTGGGACCGTGTCGCATGTTGGGTTCTCTTCTATTTTCGCGTCGTAGTCGGGCCATGAGTGTTTTGGATGATGTAATGTTATTTATGTTCTTGATTGACGTGGCGAGTGTAAGCCAACTATGTTCTCCCCTTTATTATTCATATTACATGGGATGTTGTGAAGATTGCCTAGCTTGCGACATATGCCTTCAATGCGATTATGTCTCTAAGTCGTGCCTCGACACGTGGGAGCTATAGTCGCATCGAGGGTGTGACAAGTTGGTAATCAGAGCCTTCCCCGACCTTAGGAGCCCCATTGCTTGATCGTTTTTAGCGGCCGAGTTGTGTCTAGAAAAATGTTTTGAGTCTTTAGGAATTATATATCGGAGAGTTTAGGAATTCTTTTTACTTCCCAGTCTCCTCATCGCTCTGGTAAGGCATCCTGACGTAGAGTTTTGACTCTTCCCTTCTCAAATTTCACTAAATTTTTTTTAGGATCACGCGAGTATCTTGGAATCGTTCCGATGGTTTTATGATGAGAACATTGACTTGGTGCCTCCTGTCAGGGGTTTAGTGGAAGTGTCCCGGGGAGTTGAGCTCTGAGGTGTTGTCATCATAATTTTATCGTTGCAATTCTAGAATACTTGAGATATATTCGCCGACATCGAAAATCTCTCTTATGCAGTTCGTTGGTGAGATAACCTCGACGCCACCCAGTACTGGGGCGGGAGTTCGGGAGTATCGCCATAACTTGTATAACGGATGCTTTTCGAAGGTTGAGGTAGATGGTTTCCGAAGGTTTCTTGGTTATGTGTTGAAGGATGGATACAGCTGGATGTAGGATTTGCTAGTTTGGGTGAGATATTATGCTTCCCCTGTATCCCCAACACCTGATTGCATAACCGGAAAGGTTCGGGAGTTTCATAGGTGGGAATTCTAGTAGCTCTAGTTCTTCTTCCACGGATATTGGTTTGAGATTGGGATTTCTTACCGATTATTCGTTCTTGATCCGTACCTTGTTGATTTATTTCTCTACCTTAATTCTACGTGGCTTCTCAATTTATGGATATGTGGCCATTTCAAGAGGAATGCATTCGTTCATTTTGTTCGGATGTGAAGACTATATGTTGCAATTTTCATTCCGTTGGATTCAGCTTCAATATTTATCTGTCAATGTGCTAATGGTGGTCAACCTCTTCAGGATGGCTCCTCCAACACGCACGACTCCAAATCCTGATCCGCCACCACCTCCACCTCCTCCGGAGGCATGGCAAGCTGTGATGGCCGCAACCAATGCAAACACACAGCTGATCATGCAAATTCTCCAAGAGCGCAATCAAGGCAGTCAAGGGAATCAAGGCAGCAATCAGAGTCACTTTGCTACACTCAACCAGTTCCTTGCTAACGGGCCAAAGACTTTCAGCAATTGTGTTGAGGCTTCCGATGCTGACGATTGGCTTGTGGATCTGTGTAAGCATTTCGAGTGCAGTAACGTCAGGCCTGAGGACTTTGTCAAGTTCGCTTCCTTCCAACTCAAAGATCAAGCTGCAGAATGGTTCCAGCAGTACAAGGATTCCAGAGGTGGACGTGTTATCACTTGGGATGATTTCCGTCGAGATTTCCAAGCTCATCATATTCCGCAGAGCGTGGTTGAAAGCAAGCGTGAGGAATTCCGCAATCTGAAGCAAGGCTCTTTGTCTGTCTATGACTACAACAAGTTGTTCCAGAAGCTTGCCCGCTTTGCCAAATAGGACGTGCCTGATGAGAAGAGCATGATATATCAGTTCAGGGGTGGTCTCAGAGAAGAAATTCAGCTCGCTCTTGTCCTCTTTGAGCCGTTGAGATACGATGAGTTCTACAACATGGCACTGAAGCAAGAGGCTGCTCAGTTGAGGTGTGATGCTTCCAGGAAGCGAGTCAGAGATGTTACTCCTTCTTCCTCGACTCAAGTGGCCAAGCAGCAGAAGTTTTGGCTTCCTCCTCCTCCGTTTCGTCAACCGTATCAGCAGAAGAGCAAAGGTGGCAGTGGTTCTTCCCACCCACCCAACCCTGGCTTTCAGAACAAGGCTTTGCCTCAAGCTCCAAGATCGAGTGCTCCGTATCACCGTCCGCTTTCAGAGGTCACGTGCAACAAGTGCCAACAGAAGGGCCACTATGCCAACAAGTGTCTCAACCAGAGGCGTCTTCCTCCTCCTCCTCCTGTCAGATCGACAAGTACAGCTGTGGTCAAGCATAACCCCAAGCATGCCAAGGTCAATTTGATGAATGCAGCTCAGGCAGAGGACTCGTCAGATGTGATCATGGGTAACCTTCCTGTTAATGATATTCCCGCAAAAGTACTTTTTGACTCTGGTGCATCGCATTCCTTCATGTCATTCCCATTTGCATCGGAGAACAATTTTAGTACTAAGGCTTTACCTAGAGCTATGCAAGTCGTCTCTCCAGCTAAGCGTCTGAGTTCTAGTTTGATGGTTCTGGATATTTCTATCTTGATGGGTGATTTCAAGTTTCTGGCTTCTCCAATGGTTTTTGGTAACTCGGATATTGATCTTATTTTCGGGATGGATTGGCTTTCTAAGCACAAGGCTCAGCTTGATTGTGCAGCCAGACAGATTCAATTGACTCATTCGTCTGAGGATGTAATTGTCTTTGCCGCTCGGGATAATTCCATCCGTCTGTTTTCTCTCAATGAGAAGGGTGAATTGGACGCTATTTCGCAAATTCCAGTCGTTTGCGAATATCAAGACGTCTTTCCAGAAGAGCTCCCAGGAATGCCTCCGCACCGGCCAGTTGAATTCGTTATTGATCTTGAGCCTGGCACGGAACCTGTGTGCAAACGTCCTTACAAGCTCGGACCTGAAGAGTTGAAGGAGCTGAAGAAGCAACTCGATGAGCAAGAAAGAATGGGTCTTATCCGGCCTAGTTTTTCTCCGTGGGGTTGTGGTGTTCTTTTTGTGAAGAAGAAGGATGGAACGGACCGACTTTGTGTTGATTACCGTCCAGTGAACAAGAAGACCATCAAGAACAAATACCCACTTCCCAACATCAATGAGCTGTTCGAACAACTCAAAGGTGCCCAAGTATTCTCCAAGCTTGATCTCCGTATGGGTTATCACCAGATTCGCATTCATGAAGAAGATATCCCCAAGACAGCATTCAGAACAAGCTTTGGTTCATATGAATACACTGTCATGTCTTTTGGCCTCGCCAACGCTCCTCCGACGTTCTCTCGCATGATGAACTTCATCTTCAATGCCTACACCAATGACTTCGTTTTGGTCTATCTCGACGACATTCTGGTTTTCTCCAAGAACAAGGAAGATCATGCCAAGCACTTGCGTTTGGTTCTTGATAAGCTCAGAGAACATCAGTTCTACGCTAAGTTCTCCAAGTGAGAATTTTGGCTCGATGAGGTTCTTTATCTTGGTCATATCATCTCTGCCAAGGGCATTGCCGTGAATCCTGAGAAGGTGTCTGCAATTGTGAATTGGGAACCTCCTCAGAACGTGAAGCAACTCCGCAGTTTTCTCAGTCTCGCAAGCTATTGCCGAAGATTCGTTGAAAACTTTTCTAAGATCGCGAAGCCTCTCTCAAATCTTCTCCAGAAGCACGTCAAGTACGTTTGGTCTCCGGAGTGTGATATTGCTTTCAACACTTTGAAAGAGAAATTGATCACTGCTCCAGTTCTGACTCCACCTGATGAATCCAAGCCGTACAAGGTCTTTTGTGATGCCTCTCTCCAAGGTCTTGGCGCAGTATTGATGGAAGAAAAGAAAGTTGTTGCTTATACATCTCGCCAATTGAAGCCTAATGAGAAGAACTACCCCACTCATGATCTCGAGTTGGCGGCAGTTGTGCATGCTCTGTTGACTTGGAGACATCTTCTATTGGGAAGAAAAGTGGATATTTTCACTGATCACAAGAGTCTCAAGTACATCTTCACTCAGCCTAATCTCAACCTCAGGCAAACTCGATGGGTCGAAATGATTCAAGAGTATAATCCGAGTATCGAGTACACTCCAGGCAAGGCCAATGTGATTGCTGACGCTTTGAGCAGAAAGGCCTACTGCAGCAGTTTGATTCTTAAGCCTTATCAACCCGAGCTTTGTGAAGCTTTCCGCAAACTTAATCTGCAAGTTGTTCCTCAAGGTTTCCTCGCCAACCTTCAAGTCTCTCCTACCTTAGAAGACCAGATTCGCCAAGCCCAGCTTCTTGATGCTATGGTGAAAAAGGTGAAGATTGGGATTGCCAAGAGTTAGTCCAAGTACAAGTGCTACCGCCTTGATGACAAGGACACTCTCTTCTTCGAGGATCGTATTGTTGTGCCCAAAGGTGACCTTCGTAAAGTGATCATGAACGAGGCTCACAATTCTCTCCTCTCCATCCACCCTGGGAGCACGAAGATGTATCAGGACCTTAAGCAAGCTTATTGGTGGACTCGAATGAAGCGCGAGATCGCTCAATTCGTGAATGAATGTGATGTCTGCAGAAGAGTGAAGGCAGAACACCAAAGGCCAGCAGGTCTCCTCCAACCTCTTGCCATTCCAGAATGGAAGTTTGACCACATTGAGATGGACTTCGTGACTGGGTTTCCAAAGTCCAAGCGTGGCAATGATGCTATATTCGTTGTCATCGACAAGCTCACCAAAGTGGCTCACTTTCTGCCTATCAAAGAGTCGATCACTGCAGCTCAATTGGCGGATCTCTATACCTCTCGAATTGTCTCTCTGCACGGTATTCCTCAGGTGATATCTTCAGACCGTGGCAGCATCTTTACCTCCAAGTTTTGGGATTCTTTTCAAAAGGCCATGGGCACCAACATCCGCTTCAGCACTGCTTTCCATCCTCAAACAAGCGGTCAAGTCGAGCGTGTCAACCATATTCTTGAAGATATGCTCAGGGCTTGTGTGATCTCCTTCGGCATGAAGTGGGAGGATTGTCTTCCTTATGCTGAATTCTCCTACAACAATAGTTTTCAAGCAAGTTCGGGCAAGGCCCCATTTGAAATTCTGTATGGCAGGAAGTGTCGTACCCCTCTCAACTGGTATGAAACCGGTGAACGTCAGTTGCTGGGTAATGACTTAATCACAGAAGCAGAAGAAATGTGCAAAGTCATTCGTGATAACCTCAAAGCAGCCCAATCCCGCCAGAAGAGCTACTATGATAGTAAGCACCGTGATTTGGCTTTCGAGATCGGAGATCATGTTTACCTCCGTGTCTCTCCTATGAAAGGCACTTGTCGCTTCGGTATCAAAGGGAAGCTTGCCCCTAGATACGTGGGACCTTTCAAGATTGTCAGCAAGAGAGGCAACCTCGCCTATCAACTCGACCTTCCTTCAAACTTTGCAAATGTTCATGACGTGTTCCATGTCTCTCAGCTTCGAAAGTGCTTCAAGACTCCTGACCGCACCGTCAACTTCGAGGACATTGAGCTCCAAGAAGATATCTCTTATCGTGAGCACCCAGTTGCTATTCTTGAAGAGACTGAACGCCAGACTCGCAACAAGTCAATCAAATTTCTCAAAGTCAAGTGGTCACACCATTCCGACCGTGAAGCTACCTGGGAACGCGAGGATCACCTCCGTTCTGAGTACCCGGAGTTCTTTCAGTCCTAGATCTCGGGACGAGATCTTTTCGTAGTGGTGGAGTGTTGTAACACCCCGGATGTAACTTTCCCAATTTGTACTCCAACTCTTGCCATTTCCGGCGTTAAGTTATTTATTTCTCAGGTTCGGGTCTTTGTCTCCATATGTTGTTGTCTTTGTCATGCATCTCATATCATGTCATCATGTGCATTGCATTCGCATACGTGTTCATCTCATGCGTTTGAGCATTTTCCCCGTTGTCCGTTTTGCATTCCGGCGCTTCGTTCTCCTCTGGTGGTCATTTCTAGCTTTCTTTCGTGCGTGGGGATTAAACATTTCCGGATTGGACCGAGACTTGCCAAGCGGCCTTGGTTTACTACCGGTAGACCGCCTGTCAAGTTTCGTATCAATTGGACTTTGTTTGATACTCCAACGGTTAACCGAGGGACCGAAAAGGCCTCGTGTGTGTTGCAGCCCAACACCCCTCCAATTTGGCCCAAAACCCACCAAACTCAGCTCCATCATCTAGAGCGTTCGATCACGATCGCGTGGACGAAAACCGCACCTCATTTGGACTCTCCTAGCTCCACTTATGCCTATAAATAGCCCCCCCGTTTTTTCGGATCTCTCCCCCCCTCGAAACCCTAATTTTTCCAGATCCGCCGCTCCCCCCGCCGACGGACACGTCCGAATCGGGCCGGACATGTCCGCCCCGCCGCGCCCAGCCATCCGCCGCCTGCCACGTGTCGCCCTCCGCCGCCTCCGCCGCCGCGGCCCGGGAGGCCCAAGCCGGGCCCCCGCGAGCCCGAGCGCCCCCGCGCCCCGCGCCTCCACCTCGCCGCCGCCTCTCCCATCTCTAGCGACCGGCGCCGCCGCGGGCCGCCTCTCCGCCACCGTGGGCCGCCTCCCCGCCGCCCGGCCGGCCGCCCCTCGCCGCCTCCTCGCCGCCCCGGGCCGGCGCCGCCCCGCCGCCTCCACGCCGACGAACTCCGGCGACCGGGCCGGATCCGGCTACCCCGGCGAGCCCCAGCCTCTCCTTCCTCTCCGGCGACGTCGAGCACTTCGGCGAGCTACAGTGTTGCGGGTCAACCTCGGGATCCGTGCCGCCAGATCCAGATCCAAAATACCCTAGCCGGTTGACTTTTCCCCTCTCCCCCTAATTTTTTATGCCTACTTTGACCGGCCGTATCTCCGCATCCGTAGCTCCGATATGGGCATATAGTATATCAAAATGTTCGCCTCGACGAGTAAATCATTTCATTCCATTGCATCATTTTCATTTGAGGTCATCTTGATGCCCGAAATGCTGTTAGAAAAGGGCTTCGTGAGTTAATTGTCAGATCTGCTAGTTCATCTTAGACTTTTATCATTTTTTCCATGATTATTGTGTGCATGATATGCCTGTGAGTCCTTCGTATGTTTTGTTAAGGATTTTGTATTCTTTCCAGAGGTGCAACCCATGCATTTTTAGGATGTGTGTCGTGACTTGTGCAAGCTTGCAAAGTGAGGCACCCGGTAAATCTGTTTTCAGGGACAGTAGTTTTCACTAAGTCTGGGATTATTTAGTTCATGATGCCATATGTTCAGCTTGTTTCCTAGTGATCCGTGCCTCTTTTGAGGATGATCAGTAAAGGAGTTTTGTTAAACATGTTATTCTCTATCCATCCATGTCTTTACTTGCAATTATGGAGCACCCTAGCTTGAGTCAATCGAGCTGTACTTTTGCTTCGTGGTGAATCTGGGCAGATCGTCAACTCGTTTGCGATTTTGCCGATGCTATTGTAGTTGATCCGTGCATGCTATGCCATTGTTCTTGCCATGTCTAGCTAGAATTTTGTGCCTTCTTAATGGATGTATGCTTGACTTGCCATGACTTGCACCGTAGTGAGTGCATCGAGCTCGTTTACATGCCTTCGTGAGTTATATTTCAGCATGTCTCAGTTTTCACTAAGTCTGAAAAGTGATTGTGTTTTATCTATGTTCGTGTGCCCGTTAGTATATTTTTTGAACCCTTTTGGCCCCAGGTCACTTTGGGTCTTTTGTTAAGCTTGTTGATTAGCTCCATTTCATGTTCTTACTTGTCTTAATCAGGTCATGTATCATGTTGTTTTGCTGCTCCGAAGAGGGCTTCGTGATCTGAAATTTCAGACAAGTGTTAATTTCACTAAGTCTGAAATCTGTTTTGCATTTGCGTTTTTGACATGCTTGTTTGAACCTCATAATGGATGAATTGGCCGTAGCTCAGTGCTAGACATTTGTTAAGCATCTTGTGTACATCCCTGCCATGCATTTTGTTGTCATGTTTAGGTGCTGTAGAATGTTCATTTCATTGCATTTAGATGCCTACTTGCTGTAAATCGCAGACCGATGTCATTTTTTGAAACGCTTGCCATTTCCAAACCGTAACTCTGATTCCGGCGTTCTTTATATCGTTTTCAAGCAATTTCATCTCATATTTCCAGTGGCACCCTTGGAATTCTAAGTTGAGGCCAGGTTCATGCATTTCCTGTCATATCTTGCATTTGACATCCCGCATCGCATCCCGCATAGCATATCATCATTTCATCATATTGCTTGGTCTTGCACGTGGTTGATTGTGTCCGTATTGCTTGTTTGTCTTGTTTGGGTAGAGCCGGGAGATGAGTTAGCTACCGAGGAGCCCGTTGAGTTTGCTTGTGAGGATCCAGTCAACTCTGACAACTTTGCAGGCAAGATGATCATACCCTCGAAATCACTACTATCTTTGCTATGCTAGTTTGCTCGCTCTTGCTATGCCAATGCTACGATGCCTACCTTTTGCTTGTCAGCCTCCCAATTGCCATGTTGAACCTCTAACTCACCATGTACTAGCAAACCGTTGATTGGCTATGTTACCGCTTTGCTCAGCCCCTCTTATAGCGTTGCTAGTTGCAGGCGAAGATTGGAGCCGTTCCTTGTTGGATCATTTATTTACTTGTTGGGATATCATTATATTGCTATGTTATCTTAATGCATCTATATACTTGGTAAAGGGTGGAAGGCTCGGCCTCTCGCCTAGTGTTTTGTTCTACTCTTGCCGCCCTAGTTTCCGTCATATCGGTGTTATGTTCCCGGATTTTGCGTTCCTTACGCGGTTGGGTTATAATGGGAACCCCTTGATAGTTCGCCTTGATTAAAGGTTTTCCAGCAATGCCCAACCTTGGTTTTACCATTCGCCACCTAGCCTCTTTTTCCCTTGGGTTACCGGAGCCCAAGGGTCATCTTATTTTAAACCCCCCCGGGCCAGTGCTCCCTCTGAGTGTTGGTCCGAACTGAGCTGCCTGCGGGGCCACCTCGGGGAAACTTGAGGGTTGGTTTTACTCGTAGGTAGTCTCATATGAGTGTGCCCTAAGAACGAGATATGTGCAGCTCCTATCGGGATTTGTCGGCACATTCGGGTGGTGTTGCTGGTCTTGTTTTAACCTGTCGAAGTGTCTTGAGTTACCGAGATACCGAGTCTGATCGGAACGTCTTGGGAGGAGGTCTATTCCTTCGTTGACCGTGAGAGCTTGTCATGGGCTAAGTTTGGACTCCCCCTGCAGGTATTGAACTTTCGAAAGCCGTGCCCGCGGTTATGGGCAGATGGGAATTTGTTAATGTCCGGTTGTAGATAACTTGAACCTTGATTAATTAAAATGAATCAACTGAGTGTGTTACCGTGATGGCCTCTTCTCGGCGGAGTCCGGGAAGTGGACACGGTGTTGGAGTAATGTTTGCGCAGGTTGCTCTCTAGTTTCTCGCTCGTGCTTTGCCTCCTCTTCTCGCTCTCTTTTACGAATAAGATAGCCACCATATATGCTAGTCGCTTGTTGCAGCTCCACATATATATTTGCCTATCCTTCCTATAAGCTTAAATAGTCTTGATCGCGAGGGTACGAGAGTGCTGAGTCCCTGTGGCTCACAGATACTATAACTCCAGATGCAGGTACAGGTGTTTCCGCTCCAGGTGACGAGTACGAGCTCAAGTGGGAGTTCGACGAGGACTCTTAGCGTTACTATGTTTCTTTTCCCGACGATCAGTAGTGGTGCCCAGTTGGGGGTGATTGGGACCGTGTCGCATGTTGGGTTCTCTTCTATTTTGGCGCCGTAGTCGGGCCATGAGTGTTTTGGATGATGTAATGTTATTTATGTTCTTGATTGACGTGGCGAGTGTAAGCCAACTATGTTCTCCCCTTTATTATTCATATTACATGGGATGTTGTGAAGATTGCCTAGCTTGCGACATATGCCTTCAATGCGATTATGTCTCTAAGTCGTGCCTCGACACGTGGGAGCTATAGTCGCATCGAGGTTGTGACAGGCAGGCGGAGACCACCTAGGAGAGAGGTGGGCCTGACCCTGGTCGGCATTCGCGGTTACTTCAAAATAACATGCTTAACGAGATCTGGGTATTTGATCTGAGTCTGGCCACTGGCCTATACGCACTAACCAACTACGCGGGAACAGTTATGGGCACTCGACTTCGTGGTATCAGCCGAAGCCTTCGTGACGTCAGCGACTGAGCGACGCGCGCCGTGTTGGACTAGAACGCCTGCTCTTGTATAAGGGAGGCTAGGTCTGCTCGCCGGCCGCGTACGCAACATGCAGCTGTGCAATGGGCGATGAGCCCAGACCCCTGCGCCATAGGATTTAGACCGGCATGCTGACCTCTCTGTTGTGCCTAGGTAGGGCTGCGACGTGTTGATCTTCCGAGGCCGGGCATGCCCCAGAAAAGTGTGTCTGGACAAAGGGGATCGAGCGTGTTGGGAAATGTGGTGCACCCCTGTAGGGAAGTTTATCTATTCGAATAGCCGTGATCTTCGGTAACAGGACGACTTGGAGTTGTACCTTGACCTTATGACAACTAGAACTGGATACTTAATAAAACACAGCATTCCAAGTGCCAGATACAACCGGTGATCGCTCTCTCATAGGGCGATGAGGGGAGGATCATCGGTTAGGATTATGCTATGCGATGTTACTTGGTGAACTTACCATCTACTCTCTTCTTTTGCTGCAAGATGGAGGTTACCAGAAGCGTAGTCTTCGATAGGACTAGTTATCCCCCTCTTATTCCAGTTTTCTGCAGTTCAGTCCACATATGCTACCCCTTTTTCATTTGATACCAATGCATGCATTTGTAGTGTAGCTCCTTGCTTGCGAGTACTTTGGATGAGTATTCACGGTTGCTTTGCTCCCCCTTTTTCCCCTTTCTATACCCGATTGTTGCAACCAGATGTTGGAGTCCAAGAGCAAGACGCCACCATTGACGATGACTCCTACTACACTGGAGGCGCCTACTACTACGTGCAGGCCGCTAACGACGACCAGGAGTAGTTTAGGAGGATCCCAGGCAGAAGGCCTGCGCCTCTTTCGACCTGTATCCCAGTTTGTGTTAGCCTTTTTAAGGCAAACTTGTTTACTTATGTTTGTACTCAGATATTGTTTCTTCTGCTGACTCGTCTATAATCGAGCTCTTGTATTCGAGCCCTCGAGGCCCCTGGCTTGTAATATGATGCTTGTATGACTTATTTTATTTGTAGAGTTGTGTTGTGATATCTTCCCGTGAGTCCCTGATCTTGATCGTACACGTTTGCATGTATAATTAGTGTACGGTCAAATCGGGGGTGTCACAAAAGTTAAGAGAAACATATACCGAGCAAGACATGAGAGAAATAAAACAGCAAGATTAAATCATTGATGACCCACAAGTGTAGGGGATCTACCGTAGCCTTTTCGATAAGTAAGAGTGTCGAACCGAACGAGGAGCAGAAGAAAATGATAAGTAGTTTTAAGTAAGGTATTCTTTGTCAGCACTGAAATTATCGGTAACAGATAGTTTTGCGATAAGGTAATTTGCAACGAGTAGCAAGTAATAAAAGTAAATAAGGTGCAGCAAGATGGCCCAATCCTTTATGTAGCAAAGGACAAGTCTGGACAAACTCTTATATGAAGGAAAGCGCTCCCGAGTACATATGGGAATTATCGTCAAGCTAGTTTTCATCACGTTCATATGATTTGCGTTCGGTACTTTGATAATTTGATATGTGGGTGGACCAATGCTTGGGTACTTCCCTTACTTGGACAAGCATCCCACTTATGATTAACCCCTATTGCAAGCATCCGCAACTACAACAGAAGTATTAAGGTAAACCTAACCATAGCATGAAACATATGGATCCAAATCAGCCCCTTACGAAGCAACGCATAAACTAGGGTTTAAGCTTCTGTCACTCTAGCAACCCATCATCTACTTATTACTTCCCAATGCCTCCCTCTTGGCCCAAATAATGATGAAGTGTCATGTAGTCGACGTTCACATGACACCACTAGAGGGATGACAACATACATCTCATCAAAATATCGAACAAATACCAAATTCACATGACTACATATAGCAAGACTTCTCCCATGTCCTCGGGAACAAACTAACTACTCACAAAGCATATTCATGTTCATAATCAGAGGGGTATTAATATGCATAATGGATCTGAACATATGATCTTCCACCAAGTAAACCAACTAGCATGAACTACAAGGAGTAATCAACACTACTAGCAACCCATAGGTACCAATCTAAGGTTTGGATACAAAGATTGGATACAAGAGATGAACTAGGGTTTGAGATGAGATGGTGCTGGTGAAGATGTTGATGGAGATTGACCCCCTCCCGATGAGAGGATCGTTGGTGATGATGATGGTGATGATTCCCCCCTCCCGGAGGGAAGTTTCCCTGGCAGAACAGCTCCGCCGAAGCCCTAGATTGGTTCCGCCAAGGTTCTGCCTCGTGGCGGCGGAGTTTCGTCCCGTGAGTTTGCTTATGATTTTTTTCTGGGACGAAAGACCTCATATATCAGAAGATGGGCATCAGAGGGCCACCAGGGGGCCCACGAGGCAGGGGGCGTGCCCAGGGGCGTAGGGCGTGCCCCCACCCTTGTGGCCAGGGTGTGGGCCCCCTCTAGAACTTTCTCTGCTCAGTATTTGTTATTAATTCCAAAAATGACTTCCTTGAAGTTTCAGGACTTTTGGAGCTTGCAAAATAGGTCTCTAATATTTGCTCCTTTTCCAGCCCAGAATTCCAGCTGCCGGCATTCCCCCTCTTTATATAAACATTGTAAAATAAGAGAGAATTGGCATAAGTATAGTGACATAATGTGTAATAACAGCCCATAATGCAATAAATATTGATATAAAAGCATGATGCAAAATGGACGTATCAACTCCCCCAAGCTTAGACCTTTCTTGTCCTCAAGCGAAAGCCAAAATCGAAAAATATGTCCACATGTTTGGAGATAGAGGTGTCGATAAAAATAAAATACGGACATGAGGGCATCATGATCATTCTTAGAACAACAACATATACATATATATATATAAGTAACAATTCAATCACAATTTCAAGTATGAATCATAAACTTCATTGAGAACCAACAAACTCTAATCTCAGTCATTGAGGCAATTGCAATTTATCATAACATAGGAAAGAGTCAATATAAGAGCTTTTCAGCAAGTCCACATACTCAATCATGTTTTAGTCTTTCATAATTGCTAACACTCATGCAATATTTATGGGTATGAAGTTTTAATCGGACACAGAGAAAGATAGGGGCTTATAGTTTTGCCTCCCAACATTTTACCTCAAGGGCAATGTCAACAATAATAGTTCATAAAAACTCACATCCAATTAGCTATATATATATCAGGATCTTTCCAACACATTGTGCTTGCCAAAGGATAAAATGTAAAAAGGAAAGGTGAATATCACCATGACTCTTTGCATGAAGTATAAGACAAGAATAAAAGATAGGCCCTTCGTAGAGGGAAGCAGAGGTTGTCATGCGCTTTATAGTTGGATGATCGAAATCTTAATGCAAAAGAACATCACTTTATATTGCCACTTGTGATATGGACCTTTATTATGCAGTCCGTCGCTTTTATTTATTCCACATCACAAGATCGTATAAAGCTTATTTTCTCTACACTAATAAATCATACATATTTAGAGAGCAATTTTTATTGCTTGCACCGATGACAACTTACTTTATGGATCTTACTCAATCCATAGGTAGATATGGTGGACTCTCATGGCAAAATTGGGTTTAGGGATATTTGGAAGCACAAGTAGTATCTCTACTTGGTGCAAAGAAATTGGCTAGCATGAGAGGGAAAGGCAAGCTCAACATGTTGGATGATCCATGACAATATAATTTATCTCAGATGTAAGAAAACATAACCCATTATGTTGTCTTCCTTGTCCAACATCATCTCTTTAGCATGTATTATTTTAATGAGTGCTCACAATCATAAAAGATGTCCAAGATAGTATATTTATATGTGAATATCTATTTCTTTATTACTTCCTATTAATTGCAACGATGACCAAAACTATGTTTGTCAACTCTCAACAACTTTTATTCATCATACTATTTATATGTGAGCTCATTACTCTTCATAAGATCCATAAGATCTCTTTATCTCTTTTTATTTCTTCTCTTTATTTTATTCCCTCTAGATCATAGCAAAATAATCAAGCCTTTGACTCAACACTAATCTTTATTATATATAGCTCACGGACTCGATTAGATAGGAAGATCATAAAGCAAAAAATCACAACTAGATCATACTAAAACTTTATTCTACTAGATCAAGATATTATCAAAATGATCGAACTAAGAAAAATGGTAGAGATAAAAGTGATGGTGATACGATACCGGGGCACTCCCCCAAGCTTGGCAGTTGCCAAGGGGAGTGCCCATACTGTAAGTGCATCTAGTGCCACCCCTAGTTGGTTTTGGAGTATTGACGACAAACCTAGTTGAGGGACTAATGTGTTTGTGAGAATTGCAGGATAACACAGGTAGAAGTCCCTCATTGATTCAGTTTTCCTACCAGAGATGACCCCTAAAAATGTATGAAGACATTGAAGTCAAAGGTGGTAAGTGAAGACATTCACCTTGAAGACTATGACAAGAGACGACATTGCATGAAGACTATGGAGCGCGAAGACTTAGATCTTTCGTAGTTCTTTTTCTTCTTTGTTGAGTCATAGGAACCACCGTACTGTTAAGTGGGGTCCAAGAAAACCAGTCAGAATGACTGAAGTGATGCTTAACCAAAATCCTATGTCTTCGAGTGAAGACTATGAGAGGGAATCTTGTTCAGAGTTGGACAAGTCAGCTTTGCTTGTAGCCCAAGTAAAGTTGCCGTGTGTGTTTGAAATCTGACCGTTGGAACACGTGTCAGTTCCTTAGTGACCCAGGGTCATTTCGGACAGATCAGGTCGGGTTGCCTAGTGGCTATAAATAGCCCACCCCCTACAACCATAAACGGTTGGCTGCTCAGAGTTAAAGTACGACTTTTGTCGTTTGAGAGCAACCCACCTCGAAGCCTTTGAGAGAGAATTCCTTGAGAGGATAAAGCCCTAACCACCCAGAGCCAAAGAGTGTTAGGCATCACTTAAGTCTTCTTGTCTGTGTGATCTGAAGACTTATTACACTTGAGGACTGTGAATCCTCCAGCCGGTTAGGCGTCGCGTTCTGAGCATCCAAGAGTCATTGTGGATCGCCGGTGAACGAAGTCTGTGAAGGTTTGGAAGTATACCTTGAAGACTTACCAGAGTGATTGGGCGAGGTCTGTGTGACCTTAGCTCAAGGGGAATACGGTGAGGACTAAGTGTTCTGAGCTGCGTGCTCAGGACTAAGTGTCCGGGACTAAGTGTCCTCAGGTTTGAATACCTATCCGCCCTAACCAGACGTACAACTGTCACAGCAGTTGGAACTGGTCTACCAAACCATTGTCTTCGTCACGCACACTGGTTCTATCCTTCTCATCTCCTTATTTACAGTTGGCCCTTGTATAGTCAGTGCCTATTTGCTTTATCTATTTGTCTTCACTGTGTACCTGATCCTTACTGCCTAGCTACTATTAGTCACTGTGGTTTCACTTCATTGAATGCTTGACTATTATCTGTCTAGTGTAGTTTACCTTCCGCTGCATGGAAATAGGTTTATTTCTATCATTTGTCTTTGAAACTTCAATGTTTTGAAGACTTTCATAAAAATCGCCTATTCACCCCCCTCTAGTCGATATAACACACTTTCAATTGGTATCAGAGCTAGGTACTCCCTTGTTCTGTGTGATTTTGGTTTAACCGCCTGGAGTTTTAGTTATGTCGACCACAGGTATGAAGACTGTGTCATGCCCCATCTTTGACGGTCACGAGTATCCCAAGTGGAAGGCCATGATGAAAAAGTGCCTCATGGCAACAAACAGCGAGCTGTGGACTGTCACTGAGATTGGTCTGACCGATCTGTGCAAGATGGCGGAAGCTGATGACATTCGCAAGTACACTCTTCTCAACCTCACGGCGAAGGACGTTATCTGCTCCTGTCTATCTCAAAATCAGTTTAGGAATGTCATGCATCTCGATCATGCAAAGCTCATCTGGGACCATCTCTCTGAGGTCTATGAGGGTCATCGAACTCGTCATGATCCTCGGTTCGAGGACTTTAAGGAGTCACTCAAAGCGATGACATTCGAACCAGAATCATCATCTTCTGCATCATGCCTTATGGCAAATGATGCTAAGGTAATTGAATGCTATCTATCTGAATCCAGTGATGATGAATCTGGTGATGAATTTGAACCCAGCTATGCAAAACTTGCTTCCCTTATCACTAAACAATAGAAAGTTATGGAACATATTCAAAAACTGTTAGACAAAAGCAATGACCTGTTGGACGCTGAAATGACTCGATCTCAGTCCTTAATTGAAGACATAAAAAATCTTCATATTAAGTATGAAGAACTTGAAAGTCGCCATGAAACGCTCTCAAAAACTCATGAAGAACTCGAGAAATTGAGAGCGGCTCATGAAAATCTTCAAAAGGAAAACGAGTCACTTCGCGCCGAACAGATCAGTTCAGCTCAGGAAGGATTTGAACCACCATGTCTTAAATGCCTTGAGCGTGATAACTCTACTTCTGTTGCTAATTGTTCTATTGCTGCCAATGTTGCACTATCTTCAACTATTGATGTGGAAACTAACCCCTCTGCTGAGGACACCACTGCTATTGCTGATGAGAATGCTAGGTTGAAGACACTGCTTGAAACAGGGATGTACAAAAGTCTCAAAGGGCATCAGACACTATGTGATGTCCTCAAAAGGCAGATCCTGAACCGAAACCCTAGGAAAGAGGGTGTTGGGTTCGTAAGGAAAATGAATGCTGATGGCTCTTACTGGAAACCTGAGCAGTACCCCAAAACCACATGGGTTGCTGCAAAGGAACCTTCAGCAGATCCATCCACTCTATCTGGCTTCACTTGTGCTAACCCCTTTGTTATTGATGAATCCTTCGATGCAAACTATAAACTGTTTAAGAATCAGAATGGTGAAGTGTTTGCCAGGTATATTGGTACTGACTGCAGGAATGGACCGCCTATGAAGAAGATCTGGGTGACAAAAAGGTGTTTAGAGAATCTTCCTGTGAATTTCATCATGACACCACAGGTGAAGAAGACAAACCCCAGACCACAGGCCTCATACGGTCCAAAGGCTTCATACAGACAGAGGACTCACCTGAGTCACACTAACGCAAATGTTTTGCAGGGAAGCCATACTCAGGCCTATGAATATGAGCGCGGTTCATCAAACCGCCATGTTCATAAGACCAAGAACTATTCTGCTTATTCTTATGAATACTATTGTCCACCTGCAAGACTTTTTGCTAGGGCTCCAAAGCCAAAGTTCTCAGATGCTGCACTTAGACTTATTGCTTCGAAGCCACCCCTGAAGATGTGGGTGGCTAAGAAAGCTTAACTCTCTTTTGCAGGAAAAGGTCTCCAGCCGAAAACCAAAATCGTCTGACACTATTGCTGGGGACCTTAAACATCTTGTAGGGCGCAAGATCAAATGCCCAAATGGTCTTACTATGTACTTTGTTTCTGAATCGCTTGCAACTTGCTCTATCTGTCCTAATCTCGATCTAAGCTTTAATAACCCACTGGTTCGTCAAATGTTTTTGCTTCACAATTCTCTTCATGAAGCCTATCCCCCTAACTGCACTGTAGGGTACGACACCAGCTGCATCAGAATGGATTATTGATAGTGGGTGTACAAATCACATGACTGGCAAGCGAAGCCTTCTCATGGACTCAACTTTACGTCCATCAGACAAAAGTCACATCACATTTGCTGACACCGGTAAAAGCAAGGTATTGGGTCTAGGTAGATTTGCAATCTGAAAGGATCAACACATGGATAAAGTCATGCTTGTTGAATCCCTTGGTTTCAACTTAATGTCTATCTCAATGCTTTGTGATTTAAACATGATTGTGATGTTTGGAAAATATCGTTGCCTTGTACTAATGGAATCTGAAAAGTCTCTAGTGTTTGAAGGGTATCGAAAAGATGATTTGTATGTTGTAGATTTCTCAACAGGACCACAACTTGCAGTATGTCTTCTAGCAAAAGCTTATGAATGCTGGCTCTGGCATCGAAGGCTAGGGCATGCTGGAATGAGGAACCTCCACACCCTTGCAAGGAAGAAGCATGTCATAGGCATCAAGGGCGTAAAGTTCAAGAAGGATCACTTATGCGGTGCCTGTGAAGCAGGAAAGATGACGAGGGAAAAGCATCCCTCGAAGACAATCATGACAACGACTCAACCCTTCGAACTGCTACACATGGATCTTTTCGGTCCCACTCATTACTCAACTCTTACTACTACTGCTTGTCTCTATGGCTTTGTCATTGTTGATGATTATTCAAGATATACTTGGGTGCATATAATCCTTTACAAGACTGAAGTGCAGGATGTCTTCAGACGCTTCGCCAATCGAGCAATGAACAACTATGGCGCCAAGATAAAGCACATCAGAAGTGACAATGGCACTGGATTCAAGAACACTGGCCTAGATACATATCTTTATACTTTGGGCATCACACACGAATTCTCAGCTCCGTACACGCCATAGCAGAATGGCGTCGTCGAACGCAAGAACAGAACACTTATTGAGATGGCTCGGACGATGCTTGATGAATACAAGACTCCAAGAAAATTCTGGCCTGAAGCCATTGACACTGCATGCCATATCATCAACCGTGTTTATCTTCACAAGCTTCTGAACAAGACATCCTATGAGCTCCTTACTGGCAAGAAGCCAAATGTCAGTTACTTCAGAGTATTTGGCGCCAAGTGCTGGATCAAGGATCCACATCACACTTCAAAATTTGCACCAAAAGCACATGAGGGTTTTATGCTTGGATATGGAAAGGATTCGCACTCCTACAGAGTCTTCAATCTCTTTCATTACAAAGTGGTTGAAATAGTGGATGTGCGGTTCGATGAAACTAACGGCTCACAAAGAGAGCAACTGCCAAATGTGCTAGATGAAGTTCCATCCAGTGAATCAATCAAACTTATGGGAACTGGAGAAATCATACCTTCTGAAGCTCAACCTGAAGAAGAACTTATCATCTCCGCACCTGATCAACCTAAAGATAATGCTCAGCCTGAAGACAATCCCTCTAACAATGACAATGATCAGCAAGAGCAAAATCTTCGTCCTGTACATCCTCGTGTTGCAAATGAAGTGCAGATTGAGAGAATAATCGATGGCATCAATGCACCAGGTCCACTCACTCGTTCAAGGGCAACACAGCTAGCAAATTTCTGTGGGCACTTCGCATTCGTCTCAATAACAGAACCCAAGAAAGTTGAAGAAGCCTTCATGGAACCTGAATGGATTCAAGGTATGCAAGAAGAGCTTCAACAGTTTGAGTTGAATAATGTATGGGAACTGGTTAAGCGTCCTGATCCTCGGAAGCACAATATAATAGGCACCAAATGGATATATCGCAACAAGCAAGATGAGCATGGTCAAGTTGTCAGAAACAAAGCTCGTCTCGTTGCTCAAGGATACACTCAAGTTGAAGGGATTGACTTCGATGAAACATTTGCTCCTGTGGCTAGACTTGAAGCCATACGGATACTGCTGGCCTATGCAAGTCATCACAACATACTTCTATATGAAATGGATGTGAAGAGTGCTTTTCTCAATGACAAGATTGAAGAAGAAGTATATGTTGCACAACCGCCTGGCTTTGAAGATCCAAAACATCCTGACATGGTATACAAGCTCAACAAGGCACTGTATGGCCTCAAACAAGCTCCTCGGGCTTGGTATGACACACTCAAAGACTTCCTGAAGAGCAAAGGCTTCAAATCTAGTTCCCTCGACCCCACTCTCTTCACGAAGACATATGATGGTGAACTATTTGTGTTCCAAATATATGTGGATGACATTATCTTCGGCTGCACCAATCAGAAATACAGTGAAGAGTTTGGATATATGATGCAAGAGCAATATCAGATGTCCATGATGGGTGAGTTGAAGTTCTTCCTTGGTCTTCAAATACGTCAGCAACGCAACGTCATCTTTATATCTCAAGAGAAGTATCTCAAAGATTTCCTGAAGAAGTTTGGTATGCAAGACTGCAAAGGCTTCACGATGCTAATGCCACCCAAACATCATCTGGGTCCCGACGACAATGGTAAAGAGTTCGATCAAAAGGTATACCGCTCCATGATTGGTTCTTTACTTTATCTATGTGCATCTAGGCCAGATATTATGCTTAGTGTTTGCATGTGTGCTCGATTCCAAGCGGCACCAAAGAAATCACATCACTTAGCTGTGAAGCGAATTCTTTGATATTTGGCTTACACCCCAACTCTAGGATTATGGTATCCAAAGGGCTCAGAGTTTGATCTGGTTGGATTCTCGGATGCTGATTATGCTGGTGACAAGGTGGATCGCAAGTCTACATCAGGCACATGTCATTTTCTGGGAGGATCACTTGTATGTTGGTCTTCAAAGAAGCAGAACTATGTATCTCTCTCCACTGCTGAATCTGAATACATTGCTGCTGGATCTTGCTACGCTCAGCTTCTGTGGATGAAGCAAACACTCAAAGACTATGGCATTCATCTGAAGCAAGTGCCACTCTACTGCGACAACGAAATCGCCATCAAGATTGCCAACAACCCAGTTCAGCACTAGAAGACAAAGCACATTGAAATTCGTCATCACTTTCTCAGAGATCATGTTGTGAAGGAAGATATTGATATCATACACGTCAACACTGAAGAGCAATTGGCAGATATCTTCACCAAGCCCTTGGATGAGAAGAGATTTTGCAAGTTACGGTGTGAGCTAAATATCTTGGAATCCTCAAATGTCCTGTGATCAGGCACACATCCTAACACTTATGCATATTGATGACTTAGATGTGCAACACACGAAGTAAAGTGGTATCATTGAAGATATACATTCTAAGTGTGAATACATTAATGTGGAATTTGACTTTGGAACGCCACGATAATTGTGCGTCGTGTCTGGGTCTAATACTTCCTATACGGTGGGTAATGCCACCACAAAATTCGTCTGTTTGAAGTGTTTTACCCATGGTGTTACATTTGTTGTGTCTTCACATTTAGTTTGGCTTCAATCTCAACATGTCTTCATGATTATCTTCATTATGTTGATCCTATATATATATATACTAGTGTTCTGTCCTCTACAGCATTCACTTATAGCTATGTCTTCTTGTTGAATCTTTTGAACTAAGTGAATGTGATCGGACCCTAACCTCTCTATGCTTTCTATCTCAAACTCTATCTCTCCAAATCATATGCATTCTATTGAAACTGTCGAATGTCTTCTCTGCGTCCTTGTCAGCAGAAGATACAGAGACAAACATTAAGTCCGTTTTCAATGCTAATTCCTTCACCTGAAACCCGGAGAAGTGGGAACGACCACCCGACAATCCAGGCGTGCGTGGGAACGTGGAACAACCTCCGATATGTTGCATGATGGCCACGTGTTCTTCAGATGTGAATCGCCAGAGGCACCTGTGTAATAACGCTGTGCCGTCCCTGTCCCTATAAATACACGCCTCACGACAGTCATTATCCTTTCTTCCACTCTCACATGAACCCTAGCGCCACCGCTAGCCCTCGACGACGCCGGCGACGAAGCGCTTAGCTGCCGCGACCTCTCCGACGCCGTCTTCACGCCGGCCACGGACATCGTCTTCTCCGCCGTCGCCGTAGGTGTCCTCCGTCGCCAAGTTAGGGCACGGACGATCGAACTGCTTGGCCTCCTCTTCCACTCCATCTAGCAGTTGGGTAAATAAAACTTCCTTTTTATGGCCCCATTGATCCTATAGATTCGTCACTTTCTACCACAAGCAGTTTCTGTTCACACATGTTGGATCCACTTCATACTGCATCTCATATTATGCCTAGTATGTTCACTTATGCTTCACAAAGTAGTTAGATTCCTCACTTGTACTGATCTGTGGATTCGTACAAATCTGGAACCAACTCCTTATCTATGAGTGAATGTCTTCGCACGATGAGGTTAATGTCTTCTAAACTGATTTATCTTCAAAATCTTCTGAGAATGCATATGACCTCTTCCCCTTCCCTTGCACCTTAATGCTGTCACAGGTACATGTCCGTGGGAGAATCCCTTGGTTCTCATAGTCTGCATTCATTTGCAGAATTCTTACAGCATCATATAAATTCTCCCGAAGCCAGTTCCTGTTTGTCCAGCAAGCGAAAGCCCTTGAAGCCTTTGAACGTATTGAAGCCATTCAGTTTAAAGTTCATGGCTGCAGAGAAATCAACAAGGAAGGGTGGCAGAAAGCGTCGAGGTGAAACATCAAGAGATCTGCCCGATGACCTCTCAGAACTGTACAAGACAGATCCAGAAGAGGATTACAATCAGCGCAAGACATGAATCCAATGGATTCGACGATATTGGGCAGAACAGTGGTTCAAGTACAAGTTTGTAACAAAGGAATATGCTGAGAAGAATGCCATCAAGCGACCATGGGGAGACATCCTATACAGAAATCTTCAACCCAGGTCCAGAGATGAAGCCATTGAACAAGGCTTCTATCCCTGCATGGTCCGTGGACCACAGCCTGCGGATGCTGACCCATCGTCATTGCTATGGTGTCGTGACGACAATCTGTTCAAACGCAACTTCCAGTTTGCCCAGAATTCGGCGAAGCAGAACAAGAAGTCATTGGGACTAGACTTCAACCCTGGTCCCTCTGCTCCTCGTGCCGATGGCACCCGTGAAGCTGAACCCAATCTAGTTGGGCCCTTCTACAACGTGGAAGGTCTCATCACTCATATAGTGGTTCAAGGGACAACTGTGGATGAGCCTGCAGATGACGCTGAATCTGATGAAGCGCCTGCAGCGCCGAAGCCAAAGAAACTGAAGCAACCTAAAGCTTCAAAGCCTGCCTCAGCATCAGGAATCTCACGAGCGAGGCCACTGGCTACTGCACCTCCTGAAGATAGTGTGCAGTCTGAAGATCTGTCACGCATCTCCAAGCCCCCGAGAGTCAAGATGCCTCTGCCACACACCAGCCAAGAACTGACTGCTGCTACTATTCGACGCAACGATACCATTGATCTATCCAGCGATGAAGATCTTGCAGATGACGCTCTTGAGCAACTGATCAAGAGCAAAGAAGAAGCAGAAATCTTCAAAAATTTGCCTCTCTTTGACGTGGCAATCATCCACGACTTCATCGATGAGTGGTTTGACACGCCCAACCTCAGCTTTGAAGATCTGCAACTTCCCATTGGCCTCAGTGTCGCCTTCCATGGCGCCATTGCTTCAGAGCTAGCTCTAGCTCAGCGCATCATCGAACTGAAGCAAAAGATTGACTTTGAGAAAGCTCAGTTCAAGAAGCATATGGCCAAGCTCAGCGTGCAAGAGGTCAAGAACTTCAAGATCATGCTGCATGAGCTCAAAGAAGCCTTTCTCAAGAAGCGTGAAGAAGCTCAAGGTTCTCGTGAGCGCATGAAGAGCCTGGTTGACAAGTGTGTGCAAGCCTACAATGAGGCTGAGAAGCGCAAGGCCCTTGGGCATCCTGGCATCGACCCCAGGATGGATGCAAAGCAGAAGAGGAAGAAGCCCGCTATGGCCAAACCTGACGCACCAAGGCAGGAAGCACATCCCATTGTCTTCCCAACCAGCATGACTGGATCGAAGCCAAAAGCCAGGTCTACCGCTTCAGAACTGAAGAAGACAAGGACTGCTGAGGCTGAAGCCAGAAAGAGGAAACATCCTGAAGCCTCTACTGCTGCTCCCTCCAAGAAGAAGTAGAAAACCAAGAAGGAACGGGCTGCTCCCACAGAGCCCTTAATTGTTGAACCTATCTCCATGGTTCGCCCTGCTGCTGAACATCAAGAGCGCCAACTGGCTGTCCATGAGCCTGCTTTCACAGAGGCTCATGAAGCTGAAGACATTCCAGCAGCTGATCCCACCGCAGCTGAAGACATTGGTCACCATGACCATGTTGAAGATGATGTAGTTCTTCCTCAGATCGAGCACCAACAGGTATCATCGCCTGTGCTTATGCACAACGAACTCATCAGCATTGGTCGTCCTCTGACGCCAATTGCTCAGGATGCATCATGGGCTGATCACCCACAACAACAAGTCACATCACCCCGGCAAGAAGAAGAAGATGACTGAGGCCCAGCCAACTCCATCTCCAAAGGCGTCGCCAGCGTTACGCAGGCTTCGCAAAGGACCAAGGTCTCAAGTCACCGAGTCTGAGGCTAAAGCTGCTGAAGACATTCTGGCTGCATCAGCCGATGTCATCCAAGAAGAAGAACATGCCCCTACTCCCCCAACTACTGAAGAAGCTGTTCTCGAGGAGAACGTGTCTGTGCCCGACCCTCCAGCTCATCAAGTGGAGGTAGAAAAACTTGAGGCTGCCACCACCAACACCAATGAAGCCACTGATGTTGTCATGGCTGAAGCAAATGTGGAGCCTACACCAACCCAAGAACCAGAAGTCAGCGAAGCCAATGATGCTACTGCTTCTGTTCCTGCGCTTGCTGCTGGTCCTCAGTTTGACTATCATATTGAGCATAGGCCTCAGGTACAGAAGCCAATGCCAAGGTTGCCCAGGTTTCCAGGTCCTGCAACATCACCTGGATCCTTCAATGTCAACGACTTCAAAGCAGACAACACCTTCTTCAATAGCTCCAAGAACCCCTACTCAAGGGAACGAATATCTTCTGATCGGTTCTGGAGCTATCCGCAACGAAGCTATTACTCCTGCATTCTGTACAATCAAGGTCGCATCTTCCCACATATGCGTCTTGACACCGAAGCAATAGCTGGTCTGCCCTGTTTGGAAGAAGCTCTGGATTGCTTCAAAGAGGTTGGATTGTTGCCTTTCGTCGCCGACCAAGAGCACTGGAACGAAGAGTTGCTGCTCCAATTTTATGCCACACTTCACATACGTGGTTACAACAGAGATCCGAAGACTTGGGTCCTTGAGTGGATGACAGGAACTGTTCATCACAAAGCCAAAGCCTTTGATATCATTGAGCTCACTGGTCTGCCCACTCCTGGAGATCTCTATGAACCTGGATGTCAACTTCACAGTGAGGCTATGGAGAGCATCTTTCAGAAGCCTGAACCGAACATGAGTCAGATGCTCAGTATGATGAAGCCTTTGCCACAAGATGCTGCATATCCTAAGGAGTTCTTTGTTGAAGACCTTGAGTATCTGCCAAGGACTATCTATCACATTATAAGGCGAACTCTCTGGCCCATCAAAGGACATTCTCCACATGCAAAACTGGAAGGTGCAATGAAGACTTTGGTCTTCTATATTCTTCATGGCAAATGCTTCAATGCACAAGACTTCTTCATCCGCCAACTTGCTGCATTAGGATCTGATATTTTTGGCTTGAAGTTCTACGCTCCATGGATAATGCGGCTGATTAAACTCCACTCAGCTATCTCATATCAGCCATCTGCTCGCAATCATCGGATCTTTTTGCCTGATGTGGATATGTTCATTGAAGCCATTTATCCAGAGCCTACCAAGGAACCTCTTAGTCTTCAGAATGCGGAGCATCAAAGTTTCACTCAGAACATTGAAGGAGTTGAAGCAGTCACTCGTGTTTATCCTCTGGCTGGTACTACACGTGCACCTCATCGTGCCCTTACTGAAGCCACTGAAAGCACTATTGCCCAATGACCCAAGAAGCGATCTCGTGTTCTCAATGACCGAGAGCTTCTGGTTGCTCTTCATCAGAAATAGGATAGGCATCATGACTGGCTGAAGCGCCAAATGCACAGCCTCTTGGTGGATGTCAACCGCATTCGCAATCTTGCCACCAAGAATGCCTTTGTTGCCCATGAAACCTATCGGCGTACATGGAAAGGGCTGACGCTTATGTGTTCTGAGGATGATCTTCAAGAGGATGGCTTCTCTGAACGTTTCAAGTTTGACTCCACACCTCCCCGGAGGACTGTGCTACGACGAACTCCATCTCTTGAAGACTCTGAGTTCTCTTCCTCTGCGCAACTGTGAATGCCAGAGTGATCGAGGACGAAGATGATGCCACTTCATCGCCCCCTACTTCTGCACGCCTCGACACTGCCCCAAGTTCTTCTGCACCGCTGAACACCACCGACGACCCTGCTGCTTTACCTACTCTTCATGGAAATGAGTAGATTCTCTATGTCTTCCAACCTTTTTGGTCCTCACTAACAAAAGGGGGAGAAGCATATGAGTTTGATAGTCTTCAAGCGGGTCCATATGGGCGGTTACTTTATGTTTTGCCTAGTGTTTACAACTCTCGTTTTGATACATTTGGTTCTTTGAGTTGTAACACTTAAACTCGATGGTCGTTTGCTACTTATTTGCTATTTTGTGATGCGATGATAAATCCCACATGTGCGACGATAAATTCCGCACTTAGATCATTTTGCAGACGTCCATTTTTCATTATGCATGTCATTATCTTCACATACCTTTCATGCATGATGAATTGTCATCATAAGTTGAAGAGGATCTCCACAAGTACAACCTGCCATGTGCATTTGCATTCCAAAAGCAAATTAGTTATATGCACATCTTCAGGGGGAGCCCTTGCAACTTATGAAGACAATTCCTTATCCTTTACAATTTCACATATTGTATTCCCCGTTGAAAACTTCAACTAGTTTGTCATCAATCACCAAAAAGGGGGAGAATGTAAGTGCATCTAGTGCCACCCCTAGTTGGTTTTGGAGTATTGACGACAAACCTAGTTGAGGGACTAATGTGTTTGTGAGAATTGCAGGATAACACAGGTAGAAGTCCCTCATTGATTCGGTTTTCCTACCAGAGATGACCCCTAAAAATGTATGAAGACATTGAAGTCAAAGGTGGTAAGTGAAGACATTCACCTTGAAGACTATGACAAGAGACGACATTGCATGAAGACTATGGAGCGCGAAGACTTAGATCTTTCATAGTTCTTTTTCTTCTTTGTTGAGTCATAGGAACCACCGTACTGTTAAGTGGGGTCCAAGAAAACCAGTCAGAATGACTGAAGTGATGCTTAACCAAAATCCTATGTCTTCGAGTGAAGACTATGAGAGGGAATCTTGTTCAGAGTTGGACAAGTCAGCTTTGCTTGTAGCCCAAGTAAAGTTGCCGTGTGTGTTTGAAATCTAACCGTTGGAACACGTGTCAGTTCCTTAGTGACCTAGGGTCATTTCGGACAAATCAGGTCGGGTTGCCTAGTTGCTATAAATAGCCCACCCCTACAACCATAAACGGTTGGCTGCTCAGAGTTAAAGTACGGCTTTTGTCATTTGAGAGCAACCCACCTCGAAGCCTTTGAGAGAGAATTCCTTGAGAGGACAAAGCCCTAACCACCCAGAGCCAAAGAGTGTTAGGCATCACTTAAGTCTTCTTGTCTGTGTGATCTGAAGACTTATTACACTTGAGGACTGTGAATCCTCCAGCCGGTTAGGCGTCGCGTTCTGAGCATCCAAGAGTCATTGTAGATCGCCGGTGAACAAAGTCTGTGAAGGTTTGGAAGTCTACCTTGAAGACTTACCAGAGTGATTGGGCGAGGTCTGTGTGACCTTAGCTCAAGGGAAATACGGTGAGGACTAAGTGTTCTGAGCTGCGTGCTCAGGACTAAGTGTCCGGAACTAAGTGTCCTCAGGTTTGAATACCTATCCGCCCTAACCAGACGTACAACTGTCACAGCAGTTGAAACTGGTCTACCAAACCATTGTCTTCGTCATGCACACTGGTTCTATCCTTCTCATCTCCTTATTTACAGTTGGCCCTTGTATAGTCAGTGCCTATTTGCTTTATCTATTTGTCTTCACTGTGTACCTGATCCTTACTGCCTAGCTACTATTAGTCACTGTGGTTTCACTTCATTGAATGCTTGACTATTGTCTATCTAGTGTAGTTTACCTTCCGCTGCATGGAAATAGGTTTATTTCTATCATTTGTCTTCGAAACTTCAATGTTTTGAAGACTTCATAAAAATCGCCTATTCACCCCCCTCTAGTCGATATAACACACTTTCACATACCCATGTGATTATGTCTCTTTTGCTGGTGAAGGAGATGGAGTTGTTGATGATGTAGGCTTGTCGTCCCTCTTCCAAGGCATAGGCTCACCATCATAGAAGGATGATCGAGTCTCCGGGATCCTTAAATCTGCAGCCAAACTCATCCTCTTGAATCTATATTCATACTCACAGTTTTGAGTTTGCATGTCATAGATTTGGGCTTGGAGGTGCTCGATTTTCTCATGAAGCTTGAAGATGGCCTCCCCAATGTCCTTGGCGTCTAGCTTGTGGTTGTTGGTGAACTCCGTGATCATTATGTGATTGGAATCGAGTCCACGCTCCACCATCTCCTGACACTTGAAAACTTGTTGCTCCAACATGGCGGATGTGCAACAACCCCTCACGCATCTCAATGGTTTGAGGGTGTTACAGCACCTCCGCGAGGTAGGGGTTGATGACCTTCTCGAAGAACTTGTCCTTGGGGGCACTTGAAGACGACATGGCAACCTAGATCCGTCAGAAAAATAGCTCGAAACAAATACAAGAGATATTCACGTGATACGGTGGTCAAAACCTTCGGGAGATTATATGGTGAATTTTTTCCAACCAAAAGAAGTATCGTGCAAGAAAACGGAGTCCGGAGAGCACACGAGGTGCCCACGAGGCAAGGGGCACGCCCTTGGGGGTAGGGTGCGCCCTCCACCCTCATGGAAGCCTCGTGTCCTTTCCGGTCTGCTTCTTATTTTCCTATTTTTTATGTATTCCAAAACGGAGAAATATTGCCAGTAGAACTATTTTTGAGTCGGTTTACTTACCGTACCACGTACCTATTCCTTTTCGGGGTCTGAAACGTTCCAGAAACTTTCCCTTATGTATTCCTCCGGGGTTACGGATTCAATAATATTAGTTTCAACATTTATGGGATTACCTGAGATATAATTTTTGGTTCTTTGACCGTTCACCACCTTCAGATTTGTGCCTTCGAAGTTGTTGATTTTTATGGCACCGGAACAGTAGACCTCCTTGATAACGTAAGGACCTTCCCATTTAGAGAGAAGTTTGTCTGCAAAAAATCTTAAACGAGAGTTGTATAGCAATACATAATCACCTACATTAAACTCACGTTTTTGTATCATTTTATCATGCCATCTTTTAACTTTTTCTTTAAACAGCTTGGCATTTTCATAGGCCTAGGTTCTCCATTCATCAAGCGAGCTAATGTCAAAAAGCCTTTTCTCTCCATCAAGTTTGAAGTCATAGTTGAGCTATTTAATAGCCCAATATGCCTTATGTTCTAATTCAAGAGGTAAGTGACATGCTTTACCATAAATCATTTTATATGGAGACATACCCATATGATTTTTATATGCAGTTCTATAAGCCCATAATGCATCATCAAGTTTCTTGGACCAATTCTTTCTAGATCTATTAACAATCTTTTGCAAAATTAATTTAGGCTCTCTATTGCTAAGTTCTACTTGACCACTAGACTGCAGGTGATATGGAGATGCAATTCTATGATTAACATCATACTTAGCAAGCATTTTACGAAAGGCACCATGAATAAAATGTGAACCACCATCAGTCATTAAGTATCTAGGGACTCCAAACCTTGGGAAAATGACTTCTTTAAGCATCTTAACAGAGGTGTTACGATCAGCACTACTAGTTGGAATAGCTTCTACCCACCTAGTAACGTAATCAATAGCAACTAAAATATGTGTATACCCATTAGAGGAAGGAAAAGGTCCCATATAATTAAAGCCCCAAACATCAAATGGTTCAATAACAAGTGAATAATTCATAGGCATTTCTTGACATCTACTAATATTACCAATTCTTTGACATTCATCACAAGACAAAACAAACTTATGGGCATCCTTGAAGAGAGTACGCCAGTAAAAACCGGATTGCAATACCTTGTGTGCAGTTCTATCTCCAGCATGGTGTCCTCCATAAGCCTCGGAGTGACGCTTACGTAGGATCTGTTCTTGTTCATGCTCAGGTACACAACGTCTAATAACACCATCTACTCCTTTATAAAGGTGTGGGTCATCCCAGAAGTAATGTCTTAAATCATAGAAAAACCTTTTCTTTTGCTGGTATGTGAAACTAGGTGGTATAAATTTAGCAACAATGTAATTAGCATAATCAGCATACCATGGAGCAGTACGAGAAGCATTTATGATAGCTAATTGTTCATTAGGAAAGCTATCATCAATAGGTAGTGGGTCATCAAGAACATTCTCTAACCTAGACAAGTTGTCTGTAATGGGATTCTCAGCTCCCTTTCTATCAATAATATGCAAATCAAATTCTTGAAGCAAGAGAACCCATCTAATAAGTCTAGGTTTAGCATCTTTGAAAGGTAGCAGGTGCATTACATAAACCAAAAGGCATACGTCTATAAGCAAAGGTACCGAAAGGGCAAGTAAAAGTAGTCTTTTCTTGATCGTCAGCTGACACAGGTATTTGAGAGAAACCAGAGTAACCATATAGAAAACAAAAATGTGTATGTTTGGATAATCTTTCTAGCATTTGATCAATAAAAGGCAAAGGGTAAAGATCTTCAAAGTTTTCAATAATTTCCCTTCTTCATGCTCTGAAAGGTTAACACTAATAATAACAGGATATACCTTCTTTTCATCAAGATAAGCATATCTAAGAGTATCAGGCAATGGTTTAAGCTCAAACACAGGATCACCCTTAGGTGGAGGAGGATACCCTAGAATTTCAATAGGCAAGTTGTGTTTCAGAATAGGTACCTATTTAAAAATACTTCATCTATTTCCCTTCTTTCATTCATGCACATATCATTTTCATGGTCTAGCAAATATTGTTCTAAAGGATCAGTAGGAGGCACGACAATAGAAGGAAGACCAATAATTTCATCTTTACTAGGCAATTCTTTATCATGGGGTTGTCTACGAAATTTAGCAAAATTAAACTCATGAGACATATTCCCTAAACCAACAGAAACAATATCCTTATTGCGGTCTATCTTAGCATTAACAGTATTCAAGAAGGGTCTACCAAATATAATGGGACAAAAGTCATCTTGTGGGGAACCGAGAACAAGAAAATCAGCAGAGTATTTAACTTTCCCACACAAAACTCTACATCTCTAACAATCCCAACTAGTGAAATAGTATCTCTATATATTGGCAAGCTTAATTGTAACATCTATCTCTTCTATCTCAGCAGGTGAAATATCATGCATAATTTCTTGGTATAAGGAATGAGGTATTGCACTAGCACCCATATCACATAAGCCATGATAGCAATGATCTCCTATTTTAATAGAAATAACAGGCATGCCTACAACAGGTCTATGTTTATTTTTAGCATCAGGTCTAGCAATTCTAGCAGCTTCATTGCAGAAGTAAATAACATGCCCATCAATATTATCGGCCAAGAGATCTTTAACCATAGCAATACTAGGTTCAACTTTAATTTGCTCAGGGGGTTTAGGTGTCTTAATATTACTTTTGTTAACCACAGTTGAAGCTTTAGCATGATTCTTTATTCTTACAGGGAAAGGTGGTTTCTCAATATAAGTAGCAGGAACAACAGGATCATCATAAGTGATAGTCTTTTCTTCAACTTTAATAGGTGCAACTACTTTTACTTAAATGGTAGGATTATATTTAAACCACTTCTCCTTAGGGAGATCAACATGAGTAGCAAAGGATTCACATAAAGAAGCTACTATCTCAGAGTCAAGTCCATATTTAGTGCTAAATTCACGGAAAGCATCGGTATCCATAAAAGATTTAACACAATCAAACTTAGGTGTTATACCTGACCCCTTACCTTCATCGAGGTCCCAATATTCAGAGTTGCGTTTAATTATTTCCAATAAATCCCATTTGAATTCAATAGTCTTCATCATAAAAGATCCAGTACAAGAAGTATCGAGCATGGAGTGATTATTGAGAGAAAGCCAAGCATAATTTTTTTGAATAATCATTTCTCTTGAGAGCTCATGATTGGGGCATGAATATAACATTGACTTAAGCCTCCCCCAAGCTTGAGCGATGCTTTCTCGTTCGCGAGGCCAAAAATTATATATATAATTACGATCACGATGAACAAGATGCATAGGATAAAACTTCTATGAAATTCCAATTTCAATCGCTTGTAGTCCCATGATCGCATATCATCACATAGCCTATACCATGTCGATGCCTCTCCCTTCAAATATAAAGGGAAGACCTTCTTATTGATAACATCATCAGGCATACCTGCAAGCTTAAATAATCCACAAACTTCATCCACATAGATTAAGTGCAAATCGGGATGCAATCTTCCATCTCCTGCAAAAGGATTAGCTAGCAGTTTCTCCGTCATACCTGAAGGAATTTCAAGGTAAACATTTTCAGTAGGTTCAGTAGGTTGAGGAGCAACTCTTTGCTCTACTGGTCGGGGTGAAGATACCCCGAACAAGCCCCTCAAAGGATTATGTTCCATAGTAACAAGTGACAGTAGATTTCAGCACACTATATAAATTTTTCCTTACCAAATTCCACCTACCAAAGGGGCTTCACTCCCTGGCAATGGCGCCAGAAAATAGTCTTGATGACCCACAAGTGTAGGGGATCTATCGTAGTCTTTTCGATAAGTAAGAGTGTCGAACCCAACAAGGAGCGGAAGGAAATGATAAGTAGTTTTCAGTAAGGTATTCTCTGCAAGCACTGAAATTATCGGTAACAGATAGTTTTGTGATAAGGTAATTTGTAACGAGTAGCAAGTAATAAAAGTAAATAAGGTGCAACAAGATGGCCCAATCCTTTATGTAGCAAAGTACAAGTCTGGAAAAATGCTTATATGAAGGAAAGCGCTCCCGAGGACACATGGGAATTTTCGTCAAGCTAGTTTTCATCACGTTCATATGATTCGCGTTCGGTACGTTGATAATTTGATATGTGGGTGGACCGGTGCTTGGGTACTGCCCTTACTTGGACAAGCATCCCACTTATGATTAACCCCTATTGCAAGTATCCGCAACTACAACAGAAGTATTAAGGTAAACCTAACCATAGCATGAAACATATGGATCCAAATCAGCCCCTTACAAAGCAACGCATAAACTAGGGTTTAAGCTTCTGTCACTCTAGAAACCCATCATCTACATATTACTTCCCAATTCCTCCCTCTAGGCCCAAATAATGGTGAAGTGTCATGTAGTCGACGTTCACATGACACCACTAGAGGGATGACAACATACATCTCATCAAAATATTGAACGAATACCAAATTCACATGACAACTTATAGCAAGACTTCTCCCATGTCCTCAGGAACAAACATAACTTCTCACAAAGCATATTCATGTTCATAATCAGAGGGGTATTAATATGCATAATGGATCTGAACATATGATATTCCACCAAGTAAACCAACTAGCATCAACTACAAGGAGTAATCAACACTTCTAGCAACCCACAGGTACCAATCTGAGGTTTGGATTCAATGATTGGATACAAGAGATGAAATAGGGTTTGAGATGAGATGGTGTTGGTGAAGATGTTGATGGACATTAACCCCCTCCTGATGAGAGGATCGTTGGTGATGACGATGGTGATGATTTCCCCCTCCCGGAGGGAAGTTTCCCTGGTAGAACAGCGTCGCTGGAGCCCTAGATTGGTTCCGCCAAGGTTCCACCGAGTTTCGTCCGTGAGCTGGCTTATGATTTTTTCTCGAACGAAAGACCTCATATAGCAGAAGATGGGCATCAGAGGGCCACCAGGGGGCCCACGAGGCAGGGGTGCGCGCCCAGGGGGGTAGGGCGCGCCCCCAACCTCATGGCCAGGGTGTGGGCCCCCTCAGGAACTTTCTCCGCTCAATATTTTTTATTAATTGCAAAAATGACTTTCGTGAAGTTTCAGGACTTTGGGAGCTATGCAGAATAGGTCTCTAATATTTGCTCCTTTTCCAGCCCAGAATTCCAGCTGCCTGCATTCCCCCTCTTTATGTAAACCTTGTAAAATAAGAGAGAATTGGCATAAGTATTGTGACATAATGTGTAATAACAGCCCATAATGCAATAAATATCGATATAAAAGCATGATGCAAAATGGGCGTATCAATCATCTGGACATCCTTCAAATGAACTAGGCGCACGGTTAAATATTTATATGCACATAATGTTCTTGCTTGATAATAGCAGACAACTTTTGTTTCATAGGAAAAAGCAATTGAAAAAGTAGCGCCCTATAACAAAGTAGCACAAGTCTTAAAGTACGCTATTAGAGTGCTATATCGCACTATAGGATGCTATTAGCAAGACACATACATTGATTTATTTAGCGAGACAATTCATAGCACACTATGGCGTTCTATCAGCGACACTATAACGCGCTATTTTTTCAGTGGGAAAAAGTATTCAAATTTCCGACGATTGATTTGATAAATTATTTATGCATTTGATCACAATGTTTCACTATTAGTTTTTTTGAAGATACTAAGAAAGGTTGATTTTTAGTAACTCGATTCACACTAACCATTTTCTGTTAGAGCTATTGCCACATGTCAACAAGATCGGGTGCAAAAAGAAATTCTAGTTTTTTTGCAGAAGTTCCTCTTAGAGTTATCCTTCGAGATAACAAAGAATTATTTATAAGTAGTTATCTTCCATATTCAACTAATAAGAGCTACTTCAAATATTCTTTTATTGAAAAAATCCCCAAGATATTTCATGGAAGCATACATGTTATGCTGATAGATCAGGAAAAGCCAATTGTGTCATTGTAAATCTAAGATTTTGCCCTTACCTTAAATTATCAAATTTAGTTTTAGATTTACATAATGATCTGTTGATGGTAATGCATGTACTATATTTACAATACATGTCAAGAATCAGAGTATATCCAGATCCAGTATGGATCTATTCATTTTTGTGTCCATGACAGATCTATGTCTTACTTTATGTGTAATTCTTTTTCAAATTTCGGTACAGAAATTCATCTCAAGCTTTCATGTCAAGCATTTATTTACATAGGCAACAAAACTCTACGATAAATGTGCATACTTCTAAATACAAGATCTGATATAATACATGTTTTATAGAGATGAATAGATGCCTGCATACATCTGAATACAAGATCTGATATAGATGTTTAATTTATGTAAATGTGCATATAGCGTATATCTAATTGAGCAAAGAGTACTGAAATATATGTGTACCAGTTGGTGAGACATACATACGAATTTACATTTTAAGTGTTCAATTTATGTTCCTTAATAGCTAGCCCATGCAGGTGCACGAGTTGACGACTAGCACCTATAGTTAAAGAGTAATTTGAAAAATCATAGAATTTCGCAAACCGAACAGTCGAGTTCGTCTTTTCGAAGCCATTTTTGAACGGCCAATCCAACCGAGGCAAATGATATGGTGTTGGAAATCTTATGAAAATGTGCTTTTTTTCATGTTGAAATTTTTTCTAATTTTGAATGGTTTAAAAGTAATTTAGAAAACAGTACAAGTTTCACTAAGATCGTATTTTCAAGCTAATTTTTAACCGTACTTCCAAATATAGCAAATGATGTGGCGTTGGAAAGCTTGAACAAATGTGAAACTTTTTGGTATATATGGTTTCTCCTAATTCCTTACAGTTTAAAGTCAATTTTGAAAATGGATACAAACATATTTTCGCCATAATTTGTACAAACTTTATCGGAATGGGACAAATAATATACACTGAAAAGCTATGGAAAATGTGAAACTTTTTCATGTCGATGATTTTCTCTGATTCCTAGCCAATTTCAAGTAATCTCGAAAACGGCGAGATCATTTGTTCTGCTTTTATCGCGAAACATATTCTTTGGAAATGCATTGCGTGAAAAACTTGAACTGCTCGGCATGTCTACTTGAACTTCACTCTGTTTTTCACGTGCTTGTTTTGCTCGTAGCTATCCATCCACTCACTAGAATTGAGAAAGTTATATACCGATGGAAAGCTGCTATAAACACGCAAATTTCCCGTGCTGATAATTTTTTTATAATTGCGATGGTTTTAAATTTTTTTTATCTGAAATTCATTCAGTGCAGCAGTCGAACTTCCTACTGTTTTCATGTTGAACTTCTGTGACGCATTTTCATTTGTAATTTTCTCATCCATTCGTCACTCTTACACAACTGATATTCCTTTTGTACAAAACTCTCTCACAATAAAATTTTTAACTTTCTCCGACCGAGGACTTGAACTTACAACAACAACAAAATTGGACCTTGCCTTTTAATTCATTTTTCTCATATTAAACACACATCATGTAGTACATGAACTTTTTTCCATTTTTATAATTATAATTTTTTATTTTATTTGTGAAATCAAATTGCTCCAAAATAATAACTGAACTTTATTTGTGGATTGAGAGAATTATTATAAAACACAAAAAAAACAATTTCTTTTTTGTGTTTTCGAACATGGAAGTACAAGGTGAACCTCTCTAGCGAGAATTTTTGAACTTCCCCAGACAGAGCACTTGAAATTCTTTCAAAACCTTTTAAACTTTTGTTTTTCTATACTTTTATTCTCACCTGAAATGCATTCCTTGTAGTACTTGAACTTCTCTTTGTTTTCACTATGAACTTCTTTCAAAAGATAACAATTTTTTGAATACATAAAAACGTGTTTTAAATGATATACATGAAAATTTTAAACCGTTCATCAAAATGTGGCACATAATATACCGGTGGAAAGTTTATGAATAGCAGCAATTTTTCATGTAGATAGGTGTTACAAATTCGTTGCCATTTGAGAGAAGTTTTTAAAATGACAGAACTTTTTGCCTTTTAAAACATGGAAATGAATGACGGACGTTTCATAAATATAATTTTTGAACCATGCAGGGTGAAGCACGTGAACTTCTTGTAACAAACCTTTTAGGCTTTTAGTTTTGTATTCTTTTATTCTCTTCTGAAACGCATTCAGTCTAGTAGTTGAACTTCTCGCTGTTTTCAACTTGAACTTCTATCACGTTTTTCTGTTCGTAATTCCCCACCTATACATCAGAATTGCACAAATAATATACCTTTGCAAACCTGCTGAAAAGACATAACTTTTTCTAATACGGTTAAGCTTTTGTTTCGAACAACATGCACCATTTTGTTTTAACCGTTTTTTGGAATAAGAATATTTATACACCTTGGTAAGTTGTTGAATATGAGAAACTTTTTAATGTAGAGCATTTTTTGTTTCAAATTTGTAATGGATTGTGTCGGTGAGAACGATACCTATGGGATCACAGGGAATCCCTTCTACGGTTGGCGGGCTCGGGGTTGTGGAAAGAGCGGGTTTAGAAGATCAACACGGGGAATTTATCCAGGTTCAGGCCACAAGTGATGTGTAATACCCTACTCCTGGTGGTTTATGTTTATCTGGTGTTCTTGAACTAGCTACAAAGTGTGCAGGGTCCAAAAAGTCGGAATCCCTCTCCAGTATGCCTCAGGCCTCCTTTTATAGCAAAAGGGGTTGCCGCAGTGGCACACAGGAGGTGGGAAGTTGTACTATATACAAGTCTATCGCCTGGTACGGTAGGACAAACGCATTTAATGCACTGCCGACGTGCCCTCTCACTTTATCAGGGACGGCAAGGAAGCTCGTCTTGTCCGTCGTCGCCTCGCCTCGCACTGACACGCGTCCGAGCTGACTAGGCGTGCAGCGCCACGCTGGCTGGCTGGCTGCTGAGTTGGTGCGGTGGCAGAGTCTTCACAAAGATTTGCATGCCACCACACAGGTGCTTGCTAAGTTGGCCTGGAAGCTGCACGTCACCATGCAGGTGCCTGCCTCATTGGCGGGTTGACTGCTATGTTGGAACGACGGTGGAGCCTTGGCAGGTGGGGGCCTGGCTGCGGCCCCACAGATGTCCCCGGCAAGGGTCTTGCCGGGGTTTCCGTTTTCTGGTTCTCATCTAGTCTTGTATGTTCTTGGTCTTTACAAAGATCTGCATGCCACCATGCAGGCGCCTCCTGAGCCTTGGTTCCAATGTTGTCGACGGTGTCGGAACTCTTAGGCTCGAGGGTGGCGGCTCTGCTAGTGTTGGGAAAGTTGCCCCAGCAGTACTCTTGCCGGGGCTACGTAAGCTCCCCTGGCAAGGTTCTTGCCGGGGAAAGCCCACCTTGTCCCTTTGTTTCTCGCGCCTTCGGCTTGGCGCTGCTCTGGTAGGCTTGTCTCTTTTCTTCCTCTGCACTGCCAAGCATGGCCGCAGGCATGTGGCTATGACTACCTACGCACTAGTAAAGGGGTACAAAAAGGACCCCTACTTTTGTACAACGATAGGAGCCCCTGGGCCTGGGTCACATATAAGCGCGGAACGTTATTGGGCCAGACCCAGAACGGTGCGTGGATACGCGTGGCAGAGTTTTACCGCAGTAACTCCCTCTCCAGTTGAACTTCCCCATGACTCATGTTGAATGCGTGATGTGGGGGTCGTGCGTGGGGCGGTTGCGGCCCGCTTGCATCACATCATGGCGGATAGTAAAGATGTGGTTGGCGACTTCCCCATAAAAAGAGAAAAACACAGGGGCGCGGCTCATTTACTAAGTGGACTCGGGTCGTGGTCTTCAAGGCGCCCGCGCCCCACGATCACGGGGTGGAAAACAGTCGCTTCACTTGTCTTCTCAATTCTGGCCTGCTCACCACGTGTCCTCCATTCCCCAAGGAGGGTAGGCGGCAGATGCGGAGGGCACTGGCCTTAATGGCGAGGCAGGAAACCGGGTCATCGCTGATTGGAGCAGCGGGCCGTTCCCGATTCCCTACGCCCCTGGCGGCCGGATTGGTTAAGCGGGGCGGTCAAGCCCCGACCCCGCCCCTTTACAAGAAGGGGAGGGGTATGGCATCCTTCAGTCCTTCAATATCCATCTCCTTCCATCTTGACTCCTTTCTTCTCTTCGCAATGGCAAGAGGGCGCGCCGGCGCTCCGATGGCAGCGACGAGGGTCTTTGCTCGACAGCGTGTCTCCTTCCCCAAGAGCTCGTGGCGGCGGAGCTATTCGTGGGAGGAAGAGGGAGGGGGCGAGGCCGAGGCCGCCATGGCGCCCGTGGGAGAGGAGGACGGGGCAGCGCACCGGGCGCGCCTCTGCCAGCGGCTCCTCCCACAATGGAGGGCCATGTTGAAGACCAGCCCCGCGAATTCTTCATCAGGCTGTACAAGCCAGTGCGCGGTCGCCTCCGTCTCCCCACTCCATTTGCTCGGGAGATGGAGCTCGACCCGCCACAAGCCTTGAGGCTGCATATGAGGGGCTACTGGAACGGCGGCATGCGGGTCGATGTCGACTTCCCCGCCCCTCATGTCATGTATCTCCCCCGCGGGTGTAAAGCCTTCGCCCGTGCCCATAGCCTGTCGGAGGGGCTCGTCCTCCACTTCAAATTGATGGAGAATGACCTGCTCTCCGTCAAGGTTTTTGGGCACTTGGGAACTTGCCTAAGGTGTTGCGTGGAGAGCTCTACTGACGATGAAACCTCCTCCTCGAGCGGGAGTGACGAGGAGGACAGCGACAACGACGACGGGGGCGTCCGGTGGGAGGACGCCGACTCCGGCTGACCCCGCTGCCCTCCTCCCTCGGCCACGCGCCCTGCCGAGGGTCTTTCTTGTCAAGCTCTCCATCGGCGCGTTCCCCGCCGCTTCCTTTTTTCCTTCTCTTGCCGCACATGGGAGGAAAGGGGCAAGAATGGAGATCACGGGGCACCTATCTTTCTTTTAAATTGTAGGCACTTGCCAAATCTTAATTTCTAGATAATGTAATCTCTGGAGTCCATGCTTGTGTGCTGTAACTTCTGTACTCGTATCAGCATGTTAATGAAAAAGTCTAGCCTTGACGGGAACCTGTGCACGCGTACGTTCGTGCAGAGGCGAAATGCCTCCTTAATGAAAACAAACGAGTCCTCCCGACAAGCTGTCCTGCCGGTGCCCTCTGCGCCCGCCGGAGAATCACATCTGCCGGGTTACACACAAAGGGCCCAACCCCCTGTCCACCCCCTTCTAACAAGGGCTACTACGACCACTCCGACCGAAGCAGCGTTTGGGCTGGGAATGGGAGCACCCGAGTTTTTTAAAGAAGGGTGGTGAGGTTTTATAATGCACAAGTGCTACCTCTTGAGCATGCATTGGTTTTCCCTTGAAGAGGAAAGGGTGATGCAGCAAACTAGCACAAGTATTTCCCTCAGTTTTTTGAGAACCAAGGTATCAATCCAGTAGGAGACTACACGCAAATCGCCTAGTACTTGCACAAACAATCAAGAACCTTGCAACCAACGCGATAAAGGGTTGTCAATCCCTTCACAGCCACTTGCAAAACTGAGATATGATAAATATAATAATATAAATATTTTTGGTATTTTTGTTGTATAGATTGGAAAGTAAAGATTGCAAAATAAATAGTAAACTAGAATTGTAGATCGGAAACTTATATGACGTAAAGTAGACCCGGGGGCCATAGGTTTCACTAGTGGCTTCTCTCAAGATAGCATATATTACGGTGGGTGAACAAATTACTGCCGAGCAATTGATAGAAAAGTGCATAGTTATGAGAATATCTAGGCATGATCATGAACATAGGCATCACGTCCGTGCCAAGTAGACCGAAACGATTCTGCATCTACTACTATTACTCCACACATCAACTGCTATCCAACATGCATCTAGAGTATTAAGTTCATAAGAACAGAGTAACTCATTAGGCAAGATTACATGATGTAGAGGGATAAACTCAAGCAATATGATATAAACCCCATCTTTTTATCCTCGACGGCAACAATACAATACATGTCGGTTCCCTTTCTTTCACTGGGATCGAGCACCGAAGGATCAATCTAGTAGGCCAACCGATAATTCAAAGAGACTTGCAAAGATATCAAATCATGCATATAAGAATTTAGAGAAGAATCATATATTTCTCATAGATAATCTTGATCATAAACCCACAAAAAGTATTACATCAAATAGATCTCCAAGAACATCGAGAAGAACTTTGTATTGAGAACCAAAGAGAGAGAGAAGAAGCCATCTAGCTAATAACTATGGACCCGAAGGTCTGTGGTAAACTACTCACACATCATCAGAGAGGCTATGGTGTTGATGCAGAAGCCCTCAGTGATCGAATCCCCCTCCGGCAGATCACCGGAAAAGGCCCCAAGATGGGATCTCACGGGTACAGAAGGTAGCGGCAGTAGAAAAGTGGTTTTGTGGCTCCCCTTGGATGTTTTCAGGGTATAAGAGCGAAAGAAGTAGGTCGGTGGAGCTCCGTGGGGCCCATGAGGGTGGGGGTGCGCCTACCCCCTGGGCGCGCCTCCCTACCTTGTGGCCGCCTCGTTGCTTCCTTGACCTCCACTCCAAGTCTCATGGATTGCGTTTGTTCCAAAAAGATCCTCGCGAAGGTTTCGTTCCGTTTGGATTCCGTTTGATATTCCTTTTTTGCGAAACACTAAAATAGGCAAAAAACAGCAATTTGCACTGGGCCTTCGGTTAATAGGTTAGTCCCCAAAATAATATAAAAGTGCCTAGTAAATCCCATTAAACATCCAAAACAGATAATATAATAGCATGGAACTATCAAAAATGATAGATACGCTGGAGACGTATCAAGCATCCCCAAGCTTAATTCCTGCTCGTCCTCGAGTAGGTAAATGATAAAAACAGAATTTTTGATGTGGAATGCTACCAAACATAATTTTCAATGTAATTATATTTATTGCGGCATGAATGTTTAGATCCAAAAGATTCTAGACAAAAGTTTAATATTGACATAAAAATAATAATACTTCAAGCATGCTAACCAAGTAATTATGTCTTATCAAAACAACATAGCCAAAGAAAGCTTATCCCTACAAAATCATACAGTTTGGCCATTCTTCATTTTCATAACACAAAATGCTCCCATCATGCACAACCCCGATGACAAGCCAAGCAATTGTTTCATACTTAGCCTTTTCAAACTCTTTCAACTTTCACGCAATATATGAGCGCGAGCCATGGACATAGCACTATGGGTGGAATAGAATATGATGATGGAGGTTGTGTGAGAAGACAAAAAAGGATAAAGTCTCACATTGACGCGGCTAATCAATGGGCCATGGAGATGCCCATCGATTGATGTCAATTCAAGGAGTAGGGATTGCCATGCAACGGATGCACTAGAGCTATAAATATATGAAAGCTCAACAAAAGAAACTAAGTGGGTGTGCATCCAACTTGCTTGCTCATGAAGACCTAGGGCATTTTGAGGAAGCCCATCATTGGAATATACAAGACAAGTTCTATAATCAAAAATTCCCACTAGTATATGAAATTTACAAAATAAGAGACTCTCTATCATGAATATCATGGTGCTACGTTGAAGCACAAGTGTGGAAAAAGGATAGTAACATTGCCCCTTCTTTCTTTTTCTCTCATTTTTTATTTGGGCCTTTTCTCTCTTTTTTATGGCCTCTTTTTTTCATCTGGAATCTCATCCCGTCTTGTGGGGGAATCATAGTCTCCATCATTCTTCCCTCACATGGGACAATGCTCTAATAATGAAAATTATCACACTTTTATTTACTTACAACTCAAGAATTACAACTCGATACTTAGAAGAAAATATGACTATGTGAATGCCTCCGACGGTGTACCAGGATGTGCAATGAATCAAGAGTGACATGTATGAAAGAATTATGAAGGTGGCTTTGCCACAAATACGATGTCAACTACATGATCATGCAAAGCAATATGACAATGATGGAGCGTTTCATAATAAATGGAATGGTGGAAGGTTGCATGGCAATATATCTCGGAATGGCTATGTAAATGCCATAATAGGTAGGCATGGTGGCTGTTTTGAGGAAAATATAAGGAGGCTTATTTGTGATAGAGCGTATCATATCACGGGGTTTGGATGCATCGGCGAAGTTTGCACCAACTCTCGAGGTGAGAAAGGGCAATGCACGGTACCGAAGAGGCTAGTAATGATGGAAGGGTGAGAGTGCGTATAATCCATGGACTCAACATTAGTCATAAAGAACTCACATAATAATTGCAAAAGTCTAAAAGTCATCAAAACCAAGCACTACACGCATGCTCCTAGGTGGATAGATTGGTAGGAAAAGAGCTTCGCTCGTCCCCGACCGCCACTCATAAGGAAAGCAATCAAAGAACACCTCACGCTTCAAATTTGTCACACAACGTTTACCATACGTGCATGCTATGGGACTTGCAAACTTCAACACAAGTATTTCTCAATTCCACAATTAATAAACAAGCAAGACTCTAATATTACCATCTTTATATCTCAAAACAACAATCACGTATCAAACTTCTCATAGTATTTAATGCACTCTATATGAAAGTTTTTATTATACCCATCCTGGATGCCTATCATATTAGGACTAATTTTATAGCCAAAGCATATTACCATGCTGTTCGGAAAGACTCTCAAAATAATATAAGTGAAGCATGAGATAGCAATAATTTCTATAAAATAAAACCACCACCGTGCTCTAAAAAGGTATAAGTGAAGCACTAGAGCAAAATTATCTAGCTCAAAATATATAAGTGAAGCACATAGAGTATTCTAATAAATTCCGATTCATGTGTGTCTCTCCAAAAGGTGTTTACAGCAAGGATGATTGTGTTAAACTAAAAATCAAAGCTCAAATCATACAAGACGCTCCAAGCAAAACACATATCATGTGGTCAATAAAAATATAGTCTCAAGTAAAGTTACCGATAGACGAAGATGAAAGAGGGGATGCCTTCTGGGGCATCCCCAAGCTTAGGCTTTTGTTTGTCCTTAAATTTTACCTTGGGTTTCCTTGGGCATCCCCAAGCTTAGTATCTTTCCACTACTTATTCCAACATCCATCAAATCTTTACCCAAAAACTTGAAAACTTCACAACACAAAACTCAACAGAAAATCTCATGAGCTCCGTTAGTATAAGAAAGCAAACCACCACTTTAAGGTACTGTGATGAACTCATTCTTTATTTATATTGGTGTTAAACCTACTGTATTCCAACTTCTCTATGGTTCATAGACCCCGATATTAGGCATAGATTCATCAAAATAAGCAAACAACACACGAAAAACAGAATCTGTCAAAACAGAATAGTCTGTAGTAATCCGTAGGTTTCGAATACTTATGTAACTCCAAAAATTCTTCAAAATTAGGATGTCCTAAATAATTTGTATATTGATCTACTTCAGTTGGAATTGGTATTTTATCACTCTCTGGTAAAAAATGAAAATTATTCTCGTGAATGCAAACTTTCTGTTTTTTTCAACATGATCAAACAACAATCATCCAAGAAGATCCTAAAGGCTTTACTTGGCACAAACACTAGTTAAAACATAAGAAACACAATCATAACACATGATAGATGATTTATTTATTACTAAACAGGAACAAAAACTAAGGAACAAAAATAAAATTGGGTTGCCTCCCAACAAGCGCTATCGTTTAATGCCCCTAGCTAGGCATAAAGACAAGAATAGATCTAGGTATTGCCCTCTTTGATATTTATATTTTTAATGGAGTTATGCTCGGATCTAGGAGGTTCCTTATGTTTCCCTTCATGCTCGGAGATATTTAGATCTAGAGCATCCAACCGCTTATTGCAAAGCGTGATCAATGTATTCATACGGTGAAGGTTCCCACCAACATTTTTAAGAGGTTCAGTAGATTTTTGCAATTTGCACAATTGCTCTAAAATTTGGGTTCCCTCTTGAGTAATATCTAGTTCCTTTTGTGGGGGAAGTACTCCTACTATTCCCTCTACAATTTCATTAGCAATATTGGGGTCAATTTCAATAAAATTCCCTTTAGCGGCAAAATCCAAGAGTTGTCTATGGGATATGGTTAGCCCAACATAAAAATTATGAAGTAAAATCTTGAAATCTCCCCCTATAGTGCAACTACGATAAGATTCTATCATCCTATACCAAGCATCTTTTAATTGTTCTCCTTGTCTTTGTTTGAAGTGAAGAACTTCAAAATCGGGAGACGAAGGAAGGGAGAAAGGGCTAGCCATGACAAGGAATCAAACGATCAAACACACAGACACACAAGAAGCAAGCGGAAAGAAGAGGATGGAAAAAGGGCGAATAAAACGGCAAAGGTGAAGTGGAGGAGAGGAAAACGAGAGGCAAATGGCAAATAATGTAATGCGAGGGATAAGAGTTTGTGATGGGTACTTGGTATGTCTTGACTTGAGCATAGATCTCCCCGACAACGGCGCCAGAAATGGCTAGTTGACGGGAGATCAAATCTTGACTTGACTTGGTGCAAATTTCCCCGGCAACGGCGCCAGAATTCCTTCTTGATACCTCTTGAGAATACGTTGGTTTTCCCTTGAAGAGGAAAGGGTGATGCAGCAAAGTAGCATAAGTATTTCCCTCAGTTTTTGAGAACCAAGGTTTCAATCCAGTAGGAGACTACACACAGATCGCCTAGTACCTGCACAAACAATCAAGAACCTTGCAACCAACTCGATAAAGGGGTTGTCAATCCCTTCACGGCCACTTGCAAAAATGAGATCTGATAAAGATAATAAGATAAATATTTTTGGTATTTTTGTTGTATAGATTGGAAAGTAAACATTGCAAAATAAATAGTAAACTAGAATTGTAGATCGGAAACTTATATGATGTAAAGTAGACCCGGGGCCATAGGTTTCACTAGTGGCTTCTCTCAAGATAGCATATATTACGATGGGTGAACAAATTACTGCCGAGCAATTGATAGAAAAGTGCATAGTTATGAGAATATCTAGGCATGATCATGAACATAGGCATCACGTCCGTGTCAAGTAGAACGAAACGATTCTGCATCTACTACTATTACTCCACACATCGACCGCTATCCAGCATGCAACTAGAGTATTAAGTTCATAAGAACATAGTAACGCATTAGGCAAGATGACATGATGTAGAGGGATAAACTCAAGCAATATGATATAAACCCCATCTTTTTATCCTCTATGGCAACAATACAATACGTGCCGGTTCCCTTTCTATCACTGGGATCGAGCACCGCAAGATTAAACCCAAAGCTAAGCACTTCTCCCATTGCAAGAAAGATCTATCTACTAGGCCAAACTAAACCGATAATTCGAAGAGACTTGCAAATATATCAAATCATGCATATAAGAATTCAGAGAAGAATCAAATATTGTTCATAGATAATCTTGATCATAAACCCACAATTCATCGGATCTCGACAAACACACTGCAAGAAGTATTACATCAAATAGATCTCCAAGAACATCGAGGATAACTTTGTATTGAGAACCAAAGAGAGAGAAGAAGCCATCTAGCTAATAACTATGGACCCGAAGGTCTATGGTAAACTACTCACACATCATCGGAGAGGCTATGGTGTTGATGTAGAAGCCCTCCGTAATCGAATCCCCCTCCGGCAGATCACCGGAAAAGGCCCCAAGATGGGATCTCCCGGGTACAGAAGGTTGCGGTGGTGGAAAATTGGTTTCGTGGCTCCCCTTGGATGTTTTCAGGGTATAAGAGTATATATAGGCGAAAGAAATAGGTCGGTGGAGCTCCGTGGGGCCACTAGGGTGGGGGCGCGCTTGCCCCCTGGACACGCCTCCCTACCTCGTGGCCTCCTCGTTGCTTCCTTGACCTCCACTCCAAGTCTCCTGGATTGCGTTTGTTCCAAAAAAGATCCTCGCGAAGGTTCCGTTTGGATTCCGTTTGATATTCCTTTTCTGCGGAACACTGAAATAGGCAAAAAACAGCAATTTGCACTGGGCCATTGGTTAATAGGTTAGTCCCAAAAATAATATAAAAGTGCATAATAAAGCCCATTAAACATCCAAAAATTATAGATACTTTGGAGATGTATCAACAAGTCATAGGTTACGAACACGAATGGGCAAGAGGTAAACTTTATCTGTTTGGTTTGCCGAGGATCGCCGTGCCGGGGGGTCGTCTCAACATATTGCCGGAGCCGGGTCCTTAGCGGGATCGTCCGCCCTCACTATGGCTGGAAAGGAGAGAGGGAAAGAGCATGGAACCTTGGCGGTCAACTAATAATTGTTGGAATCAAAAAGCAATACAATATCCTGGACAAGCATGCATATACGTATATACATAAACATGGAAATAAATAGGAAAATATACATACTAAGGGATTTCTTTCCCTGACTGTGCACAGGGTCTGCGCCTGGCTCTACACATAGGGCTACATGCCTTGCCGACAAGGCTAGTACAAAATGGGGGTTGCCGGGGCTCCCGGCAACCGCGCCTTAGGGGTAAAACTTGCGAAGATGTCCGATATTCTAGGAATTGCTCACCGGAATGCCATCTTCGGTCTCCCAGCGTACTGCGCTGGGCCTGGTGACTCGTATTACCTGATAAGGGCCTTCACACTTTGGCATCAACTTGTTTGAATTCTTGGCGGATTGGATCCGCCGAAGAACAAGGTCGCCTTCCTCAAGGCTTCGGGCGTGAACCTTGCGGCTATGGTAGCGACGCAAGGCTTTCTGGTAGCGAGCGGCTCGCACAACAGCCCGAAGACGATCTTCCTCAAGGGGCGTCGCATCATCTTGATGCAATTGCTCTTGCTCAAGCTCATCATAAGCGAGCACTTGAGGTGACCTGTATATGAGTTCCGTGGGGAGAACTGCTTCTGCCCCATATACCAGGGCAAAGGGTGTCTGGGTGGTGGCTTGATTTGGTGTCATCCTGATTGACCAAAGAACCATTGGAAATTCATCAACCCAGCGCCTTCCGCACTTGTGCAGCTTGTCAAAAGTCCTAGCCTCGAGGCCTCGCAACACTTTTGCATTCACCCTCTCGGCCTAGCCGTTACTTTTGGGATGAGCAACAGAAGCAAAGCAGACCTTGCTGCCGAGATCTTGAATGTATTGCATGAAGGTGTGGCTCATGAACTGTGTGCCGTTGTCGGTGATGACTCTGTTGGGCACACCAAAACAGCAGACTAGCCCCTTGAAGAACTTGACGGTTGACTATGCTGTCACCTTTCTCATTGGTTCCACTTCTGGCCACTTTGTGAACTTGTCGATCGCGACGTACAAGTACTCAAAGCCCCCGACAGCGCGGGGAAAGGGGCCTAGTATGTCGAGCCCCCAGACCGAAAATGGCCAGGAAAGAGGGATTGTCTGAAGAGCTTGGGCTGGCTGATGAAGCTTCTTTCAATGGAACTGGCACGCTTCACACTTGGTTACTAGGGCAGTTGCATCCTGGAGGGCGGTGGGCCAAAAGAAGCCTTGCCGGAATGCTTTGCCGGCAAGGGCTCTCGGCCCTATTTGGGAGCCACACATGCCTCCATGTATCTCCACCAACAGCCTCAGTCCATCTTCACGAGGAATGCACTTCAACTTCACGTCGTTCGGTCTCCTTCTATATAGGGCATCATCCACAAACTGGTACATGCTGGACCGATGGGCTACTTTTCTGCTTCTGCTTGTTCCTCAGGAAGCTCCCCTATTTGGAGGAAATGGACGGTGTGCTGTGCCCATGCCGGAGCCTAAGGCTCGACGACAAGGACTAAAGACACATCTTCGGCCGCAAGGGCAGTTGCCTCTACGGTCAGAGCTCGAGGCTCCGCCGGGGATTGTTGCTCTTCGGCAAGCTTGGGGCACCCGGCAGTGTCCTTGCCGGCAGCTCCTGGGAGCTCAGCGGGAAAGTACTTTCCAGGGCCTGCCTTCCTTCGCTTGTTCTGTCCTAGTGATGGCTCGACGGACGGTTGAGTTAATTGGAGCACAAAGGTACCTGGTTCCACAGGCAACTTCAGGGCAGCGTGCTTCGACAGGTTGTCAGCAATGTCGTTCTCCGCTCGGGGAACATGCTCTGCTTGCAATCCGTCAAAACGCTGTTCCAACTTCCTCACTTCATCCACATAGGCCTCCATCAATGGGCTCTAGTAATCCTTGTTGACTTGCTTAACGACGAGCTGTGAATCACCTCTGATGATGAGCTTCTTGATTTCGAGGTCTGCCGCGATCCTGAGACCGGCAAGAAATCCCTAGTACTCCGCCATGTTGTTCATTGATTTTCCAGGGGAAAGTGCATCTGGACTACGTACTTGAGGTGCTCTCCAATGGGCGCAACGAGTAGCACGCCGGCACCAGCACCTTGAAGTGAGAAATCACCATCAAAGTACATAACCCAATTGCGACAGGTCTCCTTGTCGGGAAGGGTGGTTTCTTGAACTTCTTCGTCTGCCGTTGCGATCCATTCCGCTATGAATTCTGCCAAGGCTCGGCTTTTGATCGTTCAAGTAGTTTCAAACTTGAGGCCAAAGTTCCACAGCTCTAATGCTCACTCCACAATCCTCCCTGTCGCATCTAGGTTGTGGAAAATCTGTTGCAAAGGGAGGCAGGTGACGACGGTGATCTCATGCGCTTGGAAATAGTGATGCAGCTTTCTCGAGGTCATGAGGAGGCCGAAAAGTAGCTTCTGCATACCAGAATATCTTGATCTAGCCCCCTGCAAGAGGGAACTAACAAAATAAACAGGGTGCTGCACCACCTTCTTCTTCTGTCCCCTTCGCCCATCTGCTCAGACTCTCCCTTGCTGGGATCGAGCCTTGCCGGGGGTTCCGCCTTGCCTGCTCCAGGCTCTGCCGAGGAGGGCCCCGGCCTGCCATCCGACGGCTCTTCTGCTACTGCTGCTTCTTCCTCAAGTTCCCTCTGCGCCACCAGCGCGGCACTGACCACTTGATTCGTTGCTGCTAAGTACAACAACAATGGCTCTTGTGGTTTAGGCGTGACTAGTATTGGCGTGGTGGAGATGTACCTCTTCAAATCTTGCAGCGCTGCCTCTGCCTCCGGAGTCCACTTTACTGGACCCGCATTTTTCAAAACCTTGAAAAAGGGGAGGGCGCGCTCAAAAGATTTGGAGATGAACCTACTCAGGGCAGTAACGCAGTGGCGAGCCTACGGACGTTCTTGACCTGTTTTGGCACCTCAATCTGCTCGATTGCCTTGATCTTGTCGGGATTTGCTTCGATTCCACGCTGAGACACAAGGAACCCAAGAAGTTTGCCAAAGGGGACACCGAACATGCACTTCTATGGGTTGAGCTTAAGGTTGATCTTGCGCATATTTGCAAATGTTTCTTCTAAATCTTGCACAAGCATGGCCCTGTCCTTGGTTTTGACCACTATGTCGTCCATATAAGCTTCCATATTTCTATGTAGCCGGGGTTCAAAACCAATCTGGACTGCTCGGATGTCGGAGTAAATGACCATGGGTAGCCTCATCAGCCTACCATGGTATTTCAAGACATCGGGGCCGGCTGCGTCCCTCAAGCTTCGAAGACAACGAGCCGCCTCCTCAAGGTCGGCTGGTCCGAGCGACCGGCTGCTCGAGAGCGGCGGCCCCCAGAAGGCGGCCCCGAGAGAGGCCGACTCCTAGAAGGCGTCCACTAGACGCCCTCAAAGTTTGCACCATGTTATGACAACGAGACAGGGCGTGGCTACAACAACACCTACCCCCCCGAATCCAGGGTTGAGCAAGGTTACAGTGCGACGTACTCGGCGGACATCCCTTGCCCAGCGCAACACTGTTGCCATGCCTCCCGTGACATCACCCATGTCAGAGAAGGCCATGCTCCCACTACAAGGTGTCGGTATGGCCCAGGCGGCGGGCCCTACCTGTCGGTAAGAAGCCAGAAGGCGGTGGGATCCGCCAGCCGGCAGGTGGAATGCCGGCTCCCAGCAGCCGGCCTTCCTCCTTCCTGAGAGTTTATGCGCCATTAATCAGAAGGGATGGGAAGTGGCTACAGTGAGCGCCCGCCAGGCGGAGGGTACTGTAGCCACGCTCCCCCGACAAAGCTCACATCATCAGTGACCTCGCTATAGTAATGAGAAGCCGGCAGGACCCATAGACGGCGGGCGCGGCCCTGTCGGCGAAGTACAAGACAGCCAGCGGGGCCCAGCAGGCGGCGGGCCCCAGCTGTCAGTGGAGAAGCCGGCGTCCACAAGACACTGACAGCCGGTCCTACACCTTGTCAGATTACCATTGTACCCCTGGGGGTAGGCCTATATAAACCCCCCAGGGCACCCATGCAAAGGGTTGAGCCTCATAGAAACTTAGCACACACACAGATAGAGGGAGTAAGCTGGGGCTAGTTGTACACTTCTTCCCCCTATAGAGAAACAGCTCAAGGAGCAAGCTTGTAGCCACCATTGTTTCTTGAGTGATTATGTGGAGACCCCGCAGAGCAGGAGTAGGGCTGTTATCTCCTAGGAGAGCCAAGAACCTGGGTAAGATTCGCCCGCGGGCATGTTTGCGCCTTATCTCATTTCCTGGCACTGGCTACGTATTATTAGCCCCCTCCATGATAAGCCATATGTTGGCATATGTCACACGACACCCCCGACATTTGGCGCCCACTGTGAGGCTAGGTGCACCGTCATTCGGAGATCTGTTCTGGACGGGAACCCCATTCCTCCCTCGCGAGCATAGCCAGCCCGGCTCGCCCAATGGCGTTTGCGTCGACGCGCTGCACGACGAAGGAAGTCGCCTTCGCGGCGGATAGCCTCGCCGATCTTGTTGGCGAGCTTCTCCTCTCCACCGAACCCGCGCCTGATGCGGGAGCAGCCAGCTCCGAGAGCTGCATTGTCGACCTTCTCGGCAAGCTTCACATCGCCAACGAGCCTGACACTGATCTGGAGTCGGTTGGCTCCACCGATCCGATGCTTGTCCACACCGACACGGTTTCCTCCGATTTGTTCCCCACCAATGTAGTGGTCATCGATGACCCGCTTCCTCACGTAGAGAGTGTCGGCAGCACCGTCACAGAGGTGCTTGTCATCAGCCACAATGGGGATTCTGGAGGATTCGGCCAGGACCCATTGCAGGCGGCAATGCGGGACCTGTCCATGCCCATTGCGTTGGATGCGGATGCCGAGACGCTGGAAGCCTGCCATGTCTCACTCATTGAGAACGCCAAGAAATTGGCTACCATGAGACAGCTCTCCAAGGCCTTCCGGCGCGAGGTTGATCGCGCTGTTGGCGGCACGCTGACTGCTGCTGGGCCCAGCAGCGAAGGCACGACAAGCAGTGAGGCGGCGCCGTCGCCACCATGTTTGTAGTAGACCTCCCAATCTACGCCACGCCTATGGAGAACATACACGCTGCCCAGGCGGCAGCAGATGAGTTGGACCACCTGGAGGGCGACGAGCATCGCTACATGACGGAGCGCGTTCAACAGCTTATCGACGCCGAGGAGCCTAACCAGCGGGTTGAGAATCCGCCCCTTCGCCAAGAGCATGGCGCCACCTCCTGGACGCTGATAGGCGGCGCCCGCGACAGACGAGACGAGGAGCCGGCTGCCAGCCATAGCCAGACTCGCATCACCATCGAGCACGACCAAGACGGGCGCCCACGAGCAGTTGAACGACGGGGCGACGATCCACCGCTGCCGCCTCCAAGAAGGGAGAGGCGTGCTTCCCCGCCGCTTGTTGATCATCCGACTCTCGACACCGGCTAGGCCACTGAGAAGGATTCAGAGAGAACGACGCCCACCACCGGATCGACCGAAGATGCAATGTGTCGGAGTTATTGGCCATGTGTAGCCTCATCTGCCCCCATGGCGTTTCAAGACATCGGGGCTGACTGCGCCCCTCGGGCCTCAGAGATTGACTGCCGCCTTCTTCTGGCTGGCTGGTCCGACCGACCGGCTGCGAGAGGGGTCGGCTCCTAGATGGCGGCCCCTAGAGGGGCCAGCTTCTAGCAGGCGGCCCTAGACACCCTCAAAGTCTGAGCCACCATGAATGCGATAAGACGAGGCGTGGCTATAGAGAAGCCTGCCACCCTCGAATCCAGGGCGGGTCATGGCTACAGTGCGCCGTACCGGCTGGTGATCTCCCGCATGGCGCGACACTGTAGCCCCTCCGCCCATGACATCACCCAAGACAGGAGGGACCCATCTCCCATGACGGGCTGTCGGTACGGCCCGCAAGCGACGGGTCCTACCAGCTCATGGAAAGCCAGAAGGCGGCAAGCTCAGCTAGGCGGCTAAGGGAGAGGCCGGCTTCCAGCAGGCGGCCCTCCCCTTCTTAAGAGTTTGTGCACCATCAGTCGGGAGAAATGGGGAGTGGCTAAAGTGAACGGCCACTAGGCGGCGGGACTGTAGCCACGCCTTCCCCGACCAAGCAAGCATCATTAGAAGCACGGCTACAGTAATGAGCCACCAGCAAGGCCCGCAAGAGGCAGGCGCGGCCTGTCGGCCATGTACAAGACAGCCGGCGGGGCCCACCAGTTGGCGGGCCCCAGCTACCAGCGGAGAAGCCGGCCACAAGAGACACTAACGGCCAGGGCCCACACCCGGCCGGATTACCATTGTACCCCTGGGGGGTAGGCCTATATTAACCCCCAGGGCACCCATGCAAAGGGTGGAGATTCTTAGAGAAACACACACATAGAGAGGGAGTTAGAGCTAGCCTTGTTCTTCTTCCTCCTCTAGAGAAACAGCTCAAGGAGCACCTTGTAGCCACTCTTGTTGAGTTAATGATCATGCGGAGACCCCGCAGAGTAGGACTAGGAGTGTTATCTCCTAGGAGAGCCCCGAACCTGGGTAAGATTCGTCGGCGTGCATGTCTTCTCCTCATCCCGTTTCCTGGCACCGGTGACTTCTTATTAGCCCCCTCCATGATTAGCCATCCCATGGCATATGTCGCGCGACACCCCCGACATTTGGCTCCCACCGTGGGGAAAGGTGCACCGTCGTCCGGATATCTGTTCTGGACGGGATCCCTCTTCCTCCCTAGCGAGCGTAGCCATCCTGGCACGCCAGACGGCGTTTGTGCCGATGCGCTGCATGGCGCGGAGGTCGCATGCGCAGTGAGCTGCCTCGCCGACCTTATTAGTGAGGTCCGCCTTTCCGACGAGTCTGTGTCCGACACAGGCACTGATGGCCTCGAGAGCCGCCTCGTCAACCTCCTCGACCAGCTCCACATTGCCAGCGAGCTAGCTTTCGACCTGGAGTCGATTGGCTCCACCGACCCGATGCTTGTCGACTCCGATACGGCTTCCCTCGACGCCTTCCCCACCAACGTGGTGGTCATCGATGACCCGCTCCCACGCGCGGAGAGCGGCGGCAGCATCATCATGGAGGTGCTTGTCATCAGCCACAATGGGGGCTCCGGAGGAGCCGGCCAGTTCCCATTGCAGGCGGCAATGCAAGACCTGTCCACGCCCATTGCCATAGATGCGGACGCCGAGTCGCTGGAATCCTGCCACGTCTCGCTTGTGGAGAATGCCAAGAAGTTGGCCACAATGCGCCGCCTCTCCGAAGCCTTCCAGCACGAGGTCGATCGCACTGTCGGCGGCACACCGGCTGCTGCTGGGCCCAGCCGAGCCGGCACGGTCAGGCAGCAAGGCGGAGCCCCCGCCAGCATGTTTGGAGTGGATTGCCCGGTCTACGCCAGGCCCATGGAGAACATACGTGCTGCCCAGGCGGCAGCAAATGAGCTGGACGACCTGGAGGGCGACGGGCTTCGCTATATGAGGGAGCGTGTTTAGTAGCTTATTGATGTGGCTGTTTCCCAACAAGAAGCTAGCTGTTGTGCTAAAGAGCTTCACCAACGGGTTGAAAACCCACCCCCTTGCCAAGAGCATGGCGCGACCTCCCAGACGCCGACTGGCGGCACCCGCGACAGACGAGACAAGGAGCCGGCTGCCAGTCGCAGCCGGACTCGCATCACCATCGAGCGCGACCAAGACAGCCACCCTCGAGCAGTCGAACGACGGGACGATGATCCATTGCCGCCGCTTCCTTGAAGGGAGAGGCACGCCTCCCCGCCACCCGTTGACCATCCGACTCTTGGCGACCGGCTAGGCCGCCGAGAAGGGGTCGGCGAGAATGACGCTCGCAACCGGATCGACCGGCTGGCTCGATCCCTGGCGCTAGAAGAAGAAGACGCGATGGGTCCGCATTATTTTGTCCCCCACATCCGTGACGAGCCTTTTCCCAAGGGGTTCTCACTCCCGAGCGACACGCCCAAGTACAACGGCTCTGTGAAGCCGGAGGATTGGCTGGTGGATTATTCCACGGCAGTCAGCATAGCAAATGGCAACAAGCGCGTTATCGAGAAGTACGTCCCGCTCATGCTCCAGGGCACATCCCAGACACGGCTGAACAGCCTCAAGCCCTACAGCGTCAACAACTGGGTAGACTTCACCGAGGTGTTTATCCGAAACTTCACCATCACCTACAAGCGGCATCCCAAGCCTCGCCAACTCTTGCTGTGTGTCCAAGGCCCCAATGAGTCCACCCGCGATTACCTAACTCGGTGGGCAGAACTGCGCAAATCCCGCATCAACAACTGAGTACCTTACTCAAGCACCGGCTTCTCTACGACGAGCTGGCGACCCTCGACGAGCTTCTGATCATAGTAGATAAATACGCCACGGCCGACTCCTCCATGAAGTCGGAGCTCCGGGTGGACACTTCTGGAAAGGTGCTCCCCCCGGCGCCTCGAACGCTGGCTGGAGACAACAGTCGGCACCAACAGCCGAACAACAACAAGCGCAAAGCCCCCCAGCCGGCTTCCATCAGCCGGCAGGTGGCAATTGTCGAAGATCAACAACCCGAAGGGTAGCCACCCCCAAGCGTCAGAAAGGCGGCAAGTCCACTTGGTTGCCTGCCTTCTCCTTCGAGCAGACTCTCGATGCCCCCTGCAAGTTCTACAGCAGCGCGAAGCCGTCCAACCACATGACCCAGAAGTGTCACTGGCTTGTACGCATCGCTAAGGGAGAAGGACTGCCACCTCCGCCTGCTGGCCCGCCGACTCTGCCTCCTCAGCAGCCTGCCGCCCGTCCAGCAGTCGACCAAGTCCAAGATGATTACCCTAAAGAGCATGGCGCCTACATTGTCTTCACCAGCATGGCCAGCAATAAGCACAGTCGGCGTCAACAACACCGTGAAGTAAACGCGGTTTCTTCCACCACTCCAGAGTTCATACATTGGTCTGAAAAGCCCATCAGCTGGAGCCGGGCCGACCACCCATAAGTAATGCCCTCCCCGGGTTCCTATGCCCTGGTTTTGGATGCCACCCTCGCAACAGAAAGGCGAGCTGCTCGTTTCTCCCGAATCCTGATAGATGGCGGCAGCAGTACCAACATCCTTTACCGGGATACCATGGAGAAGCTGAAGATCAAAGAGAAGCAGCTGCTGCCCAGTCGGAATGTGTTTGATGGCATTGTGCCCGGCTTGTCCTGCTCACCAATCGGCAAGATCAAGATAGATGTCCTCTTCGGAGAAAAAGATCATTTCCGCCGCGAAGCAATTTGGTTCAAAGTGGTAGACCTAGAAAGTCCGTATCATATGCTTCTAGGCTGACCGGCTCTAGCCAAATTCATGGCGGTGCCACATTATGCTTACCTCAAGATGAAGATGCCAGGAACTAAGGGCATTATCACAATCAGTGGTGACTGCGAGAAGTCAGCCGCCTGCGCTATGGCCAGCAGTCGGCTGGCCGAGTCCCTCGTGATTGCGGCATAAAAGAAGCTCCTGGACTGGGTGGTAGCCATGGCCGACAAGCAGCCAGACATGTCCCAAGAAGCCCAAGAGTCGGAGACCCAGGGCTCCTTCAAGCCGGCCAAGGAAACAAAGAAGATCCCTTTGGACCCTGAGCACCCAGAGAGGTATGCTGTCATAGGCACAAACTTTGACAGCAAATAGGAAAGCGAGTTCATCGACTTCCTCCGTGAGAATCGGGACATCTTTGCATGGTCCCGTAAAGACATGCCAGGTGTTCTGACGGATTTCGCCGAGCACAAGCTACATGTAAGAGCAGATGCCAAAATAGTCAAAGAGCCCCTCCGCCGACTGTCAGAAGAAAAGAGGTGAATTGTAGGAGAAGAGATCGCTCGCCTGTTGGCGGCCGGCTTCATCATGGAAGTTTTCTTCCCAGAATGGCTTGCCAACCCAGTACTTGTGCTGAAGAAGAATAACAAGTGGCATATGTGTATCGATTACACCAGTCTCAACAAAGCCTTCCCCAAGATTCCGTTTTCCTTGCCACGGATTGATCAAGTGATTGAATCCACAACCGGATGCGAGCTGTTGAGCTTCTAGGATGCCTACTCAGGTTATCATCAAATCAAGCTGAACCCAGCAGACCGCCTGAAGACCACCTTCATCACGCCATTCGGAGCCTTCTGTTACCTGACGATGACGTTCGGCTTGAGGAATGTCGGCACCACCTTTCAGCATTGCATGCAGAAGTGCCTCCATAAGCAACTCAGCAGGAACGCCCACGTCTATATGGACAATATTATGGTGAATACGGAGAAGCGCGGTACCCTATTGGAAGATCTCAAGGAGACCTTTTAAATTCTGTGCCGGTTTCGGATCAAGCTCAACCCAGAGAAATGCGTGTTCGGAGTACCGGCCGGCCAGCTCCTTGGCTTCCTGGTCTCTGGACGCGGCATTGAGTTCAACCCTGCTAAGATCAAGGCCATCGAGAGGATGGAGATACCTACCCGACTGCGAGACGTCCAAAAATTCACCGTCAGCATGGCATCCATCAGCCGCTTCATCAGTCGGTTGGGCGAGAAGGCCCTTCCCCTGTACTGCTACCTCTTGAGCTCTGCGTTGGTTTTCCCTTGAAGAGGAAAGGGTGATGCAGCAAAGTAGCGTAAGTATTTCCCTCAGTTTTTGAGAACCAAGGTATCAATCCAGTAGGAGGCCATGCGCGAGTCCCTCGCACCCACACAAACAAATAAAATCCTCGCAACCAACACAATAAAGGGGTTGTCAATCCCTCCACGGTCACTTACGAAAGTGAGATCTGATAGATATGATAAGATAATATTTTTGGTATTTTTATGATAAAGATGCAAAGTAAAGAAAACAAAATAAACGAAAAAGGAAATAGCTTGTTGATGGAAGATTAATATGATGGAAAATAGACCCGGGGGCCATAGGTTTCACTAGTGGCTTCTCTCGAGAGCATAAGTATTACGGTGGGTAAACAAAGTACTGTTGAGCAATTGACAGAATTGAGCATAGTTATGAGAATATCTAGGTATGATCATGTATATAGGCATCACGTCCGAGACAAGTAGACCGAATCCTGCCTGCATCCACTACTATTACTCCACACATCGACCACTATCCAGCATGCATCTAGAGTATTAAGTTCAAAAGAACAGAGTAACGCTTTAAGCAAGATGACATGATGTAGAGGGATAAACTCATGCAATATGATATAAACCCCATCTTGTTATCCTCGATGGCAACAATACAATATGTGCCTTGCTGCCCCTACTGTCACTGGGAAAGGACACCACAACATTGAACCCAAAGCTAAGCACTTCTCCCATTGCAAGAAAGATCAATCTAGTAGGCCAAACCAAACTGATAATTCAAAGAGACTTGCAAAGATAACCAATCATACATAAAAGAATTCAGAGAAGATTCAAATATTGTTCATAGATAAACTTGATCATAAACCCACAATTCATCGGTCTCAACAAACACACCGCAAAAGAAGATTACATCAAATAGATCTCCACAAGAGAGGGGGAGAACTTTGTATTGAGATCCAAAAAGTGAGAAGAAGCCATCTAGCTAATAACTATGGACCCGAAGGTCTGAAGTAAACTACTCACACTTCATCGGAGAGGCTATGGTGTTGATGTAGAAGCCCTCCGTGATCGATGCCCCCTCCGGCGGAGCTCCGGAAAAGGCCCCAAGATGGGATCTCATGGATACAGAAAGTTACGGCGGTGGAATTAGGGTTTTGGCTTTGTGTCTGGTAGTTTGGGGGTACGTAGGTATATATAGGAGGAAGAAGTACGTCGGTGGAGAAACGTGGGACCCACGAGGGTGGAGGGCGTGCCTGGGGGAGGGGGGTAGGCGCCCCCCCTACCTCGTGCCTTCCTGGTTGATGTCTTGACGTAGGATCCAAGTCCTCTGGATCATGTTCGTTCCGAAAATCACGTTCCTGAAGGTTTCATTCCGTTTGATATTATTTTTCTACGAAACTCTGAAATAGGCAAAAAACAACAATTCTGGGCTGGGCCTCCGGTTAATAGGTTAGTCCCAAAAATAATATAAAAGTGTATAATGAAGCCCAATAATGTCCAAAACAGGATATAATATAGCATGGAACAATCAAAAATAAGAGATACGTTGGAGACGTATCAAGCATCCCCAAGCTTAATTCCTGCTCGTCCTTAATTGTGGTATGAATATTCAGATCTGAAAGATTCAAGACAAAAGTTCAATATTGACGTAGAAATAATAATACTTCAAGCATACTAACTAAGCAAAAATTTCTCTTCAAAATAACATGGCCAAAGAAAGTTATCCCTACAAAATCATATATGGCTATGCTCCATCTTCACCACACAAAGTATTTAAATAATGCACAACCCCGATGGCAAGCCAAGCAATTGTTTCATACATTTGGTGTTCTCAAACTTTTTCAATCTTCACGCAATACATGAGCGTGAGCCATGGACATAGCACTATATGTGGAATAGAATGGTGGTTGTGGAGAAGAAAAAAGGGAGATGATAGTCTCACATCAACTAGGCGTACCAACGGGCTATGGAGATGCCCATTAATAGATATCAGTGTGAGTGAGTAGGGATTGCCATGCAACAGATGCACTAGAGCTATAAGTATATGAAAGCTCAACAAAAAGAACTAAGTGGGTGTGCATCCATCTCGCTTGCTCACGAAGACCTTGGGCATTTTGAGGAAGCCCATCATTGGAATATACAAGCCAAGTTCTATAATGAAAAATTCCCACTAGTATATGAAAGTGATAACATAGGAGACTCTCTATCATGAAGATTATGGTGCTACTTTGAAGCACAAGTGTGGTAAAAGGATAATAGCATTGTCCCTTCTCTCTTTTTCTCTCATTTTTTTATTTGGGCCTTTTCTCTTTTTTTATGGACTCTTTTTTTAGTCCGGAGTCTCATCCTGACTTGTGGGGGAATCATAGTCTCCATCATCCTTTCCTCACTTGGGACAATGCTCTAAAAATGGTGATCATCACACTTTTATTTAGTTACAACTCAACAATTACAACTCAATACTTAGAACAATATGACTCTATGTGAATGCCTCCGGCGGTGGACCAGGATGTGCAATGATGCATGAGTGACATGTATGAAAGAATTAGGAGCGGTGGCTTTGCCACAAATATGATGTCAACTACATGATCATGCAAGCAATATGACAATGATGAAGCGTGTCATAATAACAGAATGGTGGAAAGTTGCATGGCAATATATCTCGGAATGGCTATGGAAATGCCATGATAGGTAGGTATGGTGGCTGTTTTGAGGAAGGTATATTGTGGGTGTATGATACCGGCGAAAAGTGCGCGGTATTAGAGAGGCTAGCAATGGTGGAAGGGTGAGAGTGCGTATAATCCACGGACTCAAAATTAGTCATAAAGAACTCACATACTTATTGCAAAAATCTATTAGTTATCGAAGCAAAGTACTACGCGCATTCTCCTAGGGGGATAGATTGGTAGGAAAAGACCTACACTCGTCCCCGAGCGCCACTCATAAGGAAGACAATCAATAAATAATTCATGCTCCGACTTCATCACATAATGGTTCACCATATGTGCATGCTATGGGAATCACAAACTTTAACACAAGTATTTCTCAAATTCACAGTTACTCAACTAGCATGACTCAACTATCACCATCTCCATATCTCAAAACAATTATCAAGTATCAAACTTCTCATAGTATTCAACACACTCATATTTTTTTCTATTAATCTTGAATGCCTAACCTAATTAAAGAAAATTACCACGCTGTTTGTAGGAATCTCAAAATAATCTAAGTGAAGCATGAGAGAACAATAGTTTCTATAAAACAAATCCACCACTGTGCCCTAAAAGATACAAGTGAAGCACTAGAGCAAAAACTATATAACTCAAAAGATATAAGTGAAGCACATAGAGTATTCTAACAATTTCCGAATCATGTGTGTATCTCTCAAAAGGTGTGTACAACAAGGATGATTGTGGAAAACTAACAAATAAAGACTCAAATAATACAAGATGCTCCAAGCAAAACACATATCATGTGGTAAATAAAAATATAGCTCCAAGTAAAGTTACTGATGGAAGTAGACGTAAGAGGGGATGCCTTCCGGGGCATCCCCAAGCTTGGGCTTTTAGGTATCCTTAGATTATCTTTGGGTGCCATGGTCATCCCCATTCTTAGGCTCTTTCCACTCCTTGTTCCATAATCCATCAAATCTTTTACCCAAAACTTGAAAACTTCACAACACAAAACTTAAAGTAGAAAATCTCGTGAGCTCCGTTAGCGAAAGAAAACAAAACACCACTTCAAGGTACTGTAATGAACTCATTCTTTATTTATATTGGTGTTAAACCTACTGTATTCCAACTTCTCTATGGTTTATAAACTATTTTACTAGCCATAGATTCATCAAAATAAGCAAACAACACACGAAAAATAGAATCTGTCAAAAACAGAACAGTCTGTAGTAATCTGTAGCTAACGCAAGTTCTGGAACCCCGGAAATTCTAAAATAAATTGATGGACGTGAGGAATTTACCTATTAATCATCTTCAAAAATAATTAACTAAATATCACTTCCCAAATAAAAATGACAGCAATTCTGATGAGCGCTAAAGTTTCTGTTTTTTACAGCAATATTAAAAAGACTTTCCCCAAGTCTTCCCAATGGTTCTACTTGGCACAAACACTAATTAAACACAAAAAACACAACCAAAACAGAGGCTAGATAAATTATTTATTACTAAACAGGAGCAAAAAGCAAGGAATAAAAATAAAATTGGGTTGCCTCCCAACAAGCGCTATCGTTTAACGCCCCTAGCTAGGCATAAAAGCAAGGATAGATCTAGGTATTGCCATCTTTGGTAGGCAATCCATAAGTGGGTCTCATAATAGATTCATATGGTAATTTAATTTTCTTTCTAGGGAAGTGTTCCATGCCTTTCCTTAACGGAAATTGGAATCTAATGTCCCCTTCCTTCGTATCAATAATTGCACCAATCGTTCTAAGGAAAGGTCTACCAAGAATAATAGGACATGAAGGATTGCAATCTATGTCAGGAACAATAAAATATATGGGCACATAATTCCTATTTACAACAATAAGAACATCATTAATTATTCCCATAGGTTTCTTAATAGTTGAATCCGCAAGGTGCAAGTTTAAAGAGCAATCATCAAATTCACGGAAACCTAGCAAATCACACAAAGTCTTTGGAATTGTGGAAACACTAGCACCCAAATCACACAAAGCATAACATTCATGATCTTTAATTTTAATTTTAATAGTAGGTTCCCAGTCATCATAAAGTTTTCTAGGGATAGAAACTTCCAACTCAAGTTTTTCTTCATAAGATTGGATCAAAGCATCAATGATATGTTTAGTAAAGGCTTTATTTTGACTATAAGCATGAGGAGAATTTAGAACAGATTGCAACAAGGAAATACAATCTATTAAGGAGGAATTATCATAATTAAATTCCTTGATATCCAAAATAGTGGGTTCATTGATATTTAAAGTTTTGACTTCTTCAATCCCACTTTTAACAAATTTAGCATCAAGATCTAAAGACTCCGAATTTTTGGAATGTCTTCTAGGTAAAGGTGGATCATATTATGTCCCATCATTATCAAGATTCATATTGCAAAACAAAGATTTAATAGGGGACACATCAATAACTTTTAGATCTTCATCTTTATTATCATGGAAACTAGAAGAACACGCTTTTACAAAGCAATCTTTCTTAGCACGCATCCTAGCGGTTCTTTCTTTGCACTCATCAATGGACATTCTCATGGCTTTGAGAGACTCATTGATATCATGCCACTAGTAGAAAAAGGGTCAAATGTGAAGCACATTAGTGCCGGTTTGAATTTGAGCCGGCACTAATGTGTGCATTAGTGCCGGTTCCAACGGCTAGCCGGCCGCTCTCATTAGTACCAGTTCGTGGCGAACCTTTAGCACCGGTCCGTGCCACGAACTGGTACTAAAGTGAGTGGTGGCAGGATGTTGTCTGTCTGGGGCCCCTCCAGCACCTTTAGTACTGGGTCGTATCACGAACCGGTACTAAAGGTCGTCCTACATAGACCCTTCGTCCACCCGAGCTTGCTCTGTTCTTCCCCTTTCCCCTCTCCTCTCTGTTCTTTTCCCTCTTCCTCTCAAGCTCATCACACATTTTGCCCAAAATTTGTCAAGATTTGAAGGACCCCATCCATTAAAATGATCACAAAGGTTAGCAACTTTGTCCTTTCATCTCTCATTGCTAGATTAGCTCGTGCAATGCTTTATATAGTGATTGATTTTTGAGTTTAGTAATTTGGGAGGAATTATATATATATATATATATATATGCTAGTATTTGATTTATATGCAATTTGAGGTCAAAAATAACACTTAGTTTGCATATGTAGGTGTGGTTTACTTAGTACCTTCTAAATCTCCGTCGTAACCACCGTCGATCGCTCGTAACGTCCCGTCGCCGGCACCACCTTGTGGTGAGCCTCTTGTTCATGAAGTTTTATATAAAAATTGATGTTTGTGTGATTTGGATATATAGTTACTCGTGCCATACGTTGTTTGTTATACATAGTGCCATGGTTTTGTTATCCGTCCCCGTCGGCCCTCGTCCGGGTTATGATTCGGATGTGGTATATTCTCTTTTAAAACTATTCATTGCATTTCGTGTTTATGAAAAATTATGCCCATGAAGTTGACATAGATATTTGTATGTAGGAGGTAGTTGAACCGGAAATTCCAACCAACCCTATTGTCGAGAGGTTAAATTTAGTTGAAAGAGAAAACGTGGATTTGAAGGAAAAATTGAAAAGAATTAAGGGGGAGAAGATGGAATTGGAGTTGCATGTTGCCGATGTCGTCGATGATCACAAGATTAAGATGGAGAAAATGCGCTTGAAGATTAGAAAGATTAGAAAATATTCCATTCATAGTGAGGCTTGGTATCATTATGTTGTTGGATCAATTGTCACCTTAGTTGCGATCTTGATCACATTTGTTGTTGCATTTAAATTCTTTAGCTAGAGAGTTATTTGTTTGTTGCATTTAAGTGTTATATGATCTTTATGTATGAACTTTATGTATTGTATTAATTTGGTGTTTTCGGTGCTGTGTATTGAAGATGAGCCGGCAATGGATGTACGATGACCGATGCTCTCCCGAGTTCATTAATGGCGTGCGTACTTTTCTGCTTGCGGCTGAGGCAAACAAGCGGGCGGATGGTTTTATGCCTTGTCCATGTGCTGGCTGTAAGAATGGTCACAATTACTCTATGTCAAGAACCATTCACGTCCACCTGTTGGAGTCCGGTTTTATGCCCCACTATAATGTTTGGACCAAGCATGGAGAAAGAGGGGTTATGATGGAAGACAATGAAGAAGAAGAGGACGACGACAGCTATCCTGGCCATGGGTTCCCTGAATACGATGATACAAAAATGATGGAAGAAGCTGAGCCGGTAATGCGGGAAGAAGCTGAGCCGGCAATGCGGGAAGAAGCTGAAGAAGAGGCATCAGATGAGCCCGTTGATGATCTAGGTCGGGCCATTGCCGATGCAAAGAGAAACTGCGCAAGTGATTTGGAGAAGAAGTTGCAGTGCATGTTAGAGGATCACAAAAAATTGTTGTACCCGAATTGCGTAGGTGACAAGAAAAAGCTGGGCACCACACTGGAATTGCTACAATGGAAGGCAGAGAATGGTGTATCTGACAAGGGATTTGGAAAGTTGCTGTTAATGATAAAGAATATGCTTCCAAACGACAACGAATTGCCCGAGAGTACGTACAAAGCAAAGAAGGCTGTCTGCTCTCTAGGGTTAGAGGTGCAGAAGATACATGCATGCCCTAATGATTGCATCCTCTACCACGGTGATTACGAGGATTTGAACGCTTGCCCAGTATGCGTTGCATTGTGCTATAAGATCAGCCGCGATGACCCTGGTGATGTCGAGGGTGAGCGCCCCAGGAAGAAGATTCCTGCCAAGGTGATGTGGTATGCTCCTATAATACCACGGTTGAAATGTTTGTTCCAAAACAAAGAGCATGCCAAGGCAATGCGATGGCACAGAGAAGACCGTAAGAAAGACGGAAAGTTGAGAGTACCCGCTGACGGGTCGCAGTGGAGAAAAATCGAAAGAAAGTACGGGAAGGAGTTTGCAGATGACGCAAGGAACGTATGGTTTGGTCTAAGCGCAGATGGCATTAATCCTTTTGGGGAGCAGAGCAGCAACCATAGCACCTGGCCCGTGACTCTATGTTTGTATAACCTTCCTCCTTGGTTGTGCATGAAGCGGAAGTTCATTATGATGCCAGTGCTCATCCAAGGCCCTAAGCAACCCGGCAACGACATTGATGTGTACCTAAGGCCATTAGTTGAAGAACTCTTACAACTGTGGAATGGAACAGGTGTATGTGCATGGGATGAGTACATGGGGGAAGAATTTGACCTAAAGGCATTGCTGTTCGTGACCATCAATGATTGGCCTGCTCTCAGTAACCTTTCAGGACAGACAAACAAGGGATACCACGTATGCACGCACTGTTTGGACGATACCGACAGTATATATTTGGCTAATTGTAAGAAGAATGTGTACCTGGGACATCGTCGATTTCTTCCGAGCAGGCATCCCGTAAGAAAGAAAGGCAAGCATTTCAAAGGTGAGGCGGATCACCGGACGAAGCCTCGCCACCGTACTGGTGCTGATGTACATGATATGGTCAAGGATTTGAAGGTGGTCTTTGGAAAGGGTCCTGGTGGACAACCTATTCCGAATGACGCTGACGGACGCGCACCCATGTGGAAGAAGAAATCTATATTTTGGGACCTTCCCTATTGGAAAGACCTAGAGGTCCGCTCCGCAATCGACGTGATGCACGTGACGAAGAATCTTTGTGTGACCCTGCTTGGCTTCTTGGGCGTGTATGGGAAGACAAAAGATACACCCGAGGCACGGGAGGACCAACAACGTATGCACGGAAAATACGGCATACATCAAGGTCATGCAAGCTACGCTCTTACCAAAGAAGAGAAGGAAATCTTCTTTGAATGCCTGCTCAGTATTAAGGTACCATCTGGCTTCTCGTCGAATATAAAGGGAATAATAAACATGGAAGAGAAAAAGTTCCAGAACCTAAAGTCTCATGACTGCCACGTGATTATGACGCAACTGCTTCCGGTTGCATTGAGGGGGCTTTTACCGGAAAACGTTCGATTAGCCATTGTGAAGCTATGTGCATTCCTCAATGAAATCTCTCAGAAGGTAATCGATCCAGAAATCATACCAAGGTTAGAGAATGATTTGGTGCAATGTCTTGTCAGTTTCGAGTTGGTGTTCCCACCATCCTTCTTCAACATCATGACGCACGTCCTAGTTCACCTATGTGAAGAGATTAATGTTTTGGGTCCTGTATTTCTACACAATATGTTCCCCTTTGAGAGGTTCATGGGAGTCTTAAAGAAATATGTTCATAACCGTGCTAGGCCAGAAGGAAGCATCTCCAAGGGCCATGAAAATGAGGAGGTCATTGAGTTTTGTATTGACTTTATTCCTAACCTTAAGCCGATTAGTGTTCCTGAATCGCGGCATAAGGGCAGACTGAATGGAAAAGGCACGCTAGGAGGGGAACAAATAATATGTATGGACGGACATTCTCTCACTGAAGCACACTACACAGTTCTATAGAATTCCGCCTTGGTGGCTCCGTATATGGATGAACACAAGAATTTGCTATGCTCCAAACACCCGGAGCGGTCTGATGACTGGATTGCACATGAACAAACTAGGAGTTTTGCCAGCTGGTTGCAGACACGTACCATGCATGACACCTCTATTGAAGATGACCTGTACTTGCTGTCCCAGTTACCATCTTCGAATATAATGACTTTCAAAGGGTACGAGATAAATGGTAATACATTTTACACGATCGCCCAAGATAAGAAGAGCACCAACCAAAACAGTGGTGTCCGCTTTGATGCAGAAACCAAGACGGGAAAGGAAACATATTACGGTTATATACAGGACATATGGGAACTTGACTATCGACGTGGTTTGTAGGTCCCTTTGTTTTGGTGCAAATGGGTCAATATGACACGAGGCGGGGTAACGGAAGACCCGCAGTACGGAATGACAACATCGGATCTCAATAATCTTGCGTCTGCAGACGAACCATTCGTCCTAGCCAATGATGTGGCACAGGTTTTCTATGTGAAGGACATGTCTACCAAGCCGAGAAAAAGAAAAGATAAGGAAGCGAATGAATCGTACGATGAGCCAAAGCGGCACATAGTTCTTTCTGGGAAGAGAAACATCATGGGAGTGGATGACAAGACAGACATGTCAGGAGATTATGAAAAGTTCGATGAAATTGATCCATTCACAGTGAATATTGACCCAAGCATCCAGTTAAATGATGAATATTTTCCATGGCTACGGCACAAAGGGACACACGCGAAGAAAAAGTTTCACACCCAAATATCGAGGATGTGATCGGCTTCACTATCATCACTTTCTTCTGTGTTTCACACCCAGGAGGGAATCTCTGTAATAGTTAGGGTAGCTAGTTATGTGTTTTGGCATTTGAAACACGAAGAAATTTTATGTGCAAGCAAATTCTTTCATGCATTTACTGAATTTTTCAGCTAAATGACCCTGAAATTGAAAAGCATTTCAAATGAACTCAGAAAAGGTTGAAAGTTGGCATGGTATCATAATTTCACCCACGTAGCATGTGCAAAAAAGTAGAGAGGGTTACCGCAAAAACTGGATACACTTTGTGTACAAAATGGACAATCTCTTTCGAAGTATCAGGGTTTCGGACAAAAACTCATCCGTTACAAAGGCATTTCATTTTTTAAATAACCTAAGCATTACCAAATTGAATATAATGATAAAACACACTAATATTAAACATAAGTAAAAAGAACCACTGAAAAATCTATTTTCAAAGTTAAGTTATTCACAAACTAGTGATTCACACAAATTTGAAATAATTCAAAATTTAAACTATTCAAATTTGTAAACTACCTGTACTAACAGAAAGTTTGTAATTTTTTGTACCTAAAGCAAAAATATTCACAAAGAAACTCTAAATACAGCAAAAAACAACTCAAAATAAATAAAACAAAAATAAATAAAGAAAAAAAATAAGAAAAAAAGCCCACCTACTGGGCCACACCGGCCTGCATACGACTAGAAACCCAAATTTTAGTTGGGCCAGGATGCAGGCCCGCTAGCCCAGTAGGCCCAACAGGGCATCGCAGCAGAGGTAGGCCCAGAAGGCCTGCTTAAGAGAGGAGCTCGAGACAGCAGCGACGGCGGGGCTTATAAGCAGGTGCGAGTGCCCCTCGGCTAGCGAGGTGGGACTAAACTTCTGCGCCCCTCGCCTGGCAGCGCACAGACTTTAGTACCGGGTCGTGGCTCCAACCGGTACTAAAGGGGGGCCTTTAGTACCGGTTGGTGCAACGACCCGGTACTAAAGGGGGTGCGGTTCCCGCCGCTTCGTCTGGCCAAAACAGACCTTTAGTACCGGTTGGTGGCTCCAACCGGTACTAAAGGTGGGTTCTATATAAGAAAACACTTCAAAAAATTTGTTAGTTTCTCATCTTCTTTCTCCTCTACCCCGTCGCCGCCGCCCCTCGTCGCCGCCCCCGTCGCCGTCCCCATCGCCGTCCGTCGCCGTCGCCGTCGCCGTTCCCGTCGCCGCGCCGCGCCCCGTCGCCGCGCCCCGCCCCGTCCTCCCGTCGTCCTCGCCCGGCCCGTCCCCGTCGTCGCTGCCCCGTCGCCGTCTCCGTCCCTGTCGCTGCCCCCCATCGTCGCGCCTCGCCAGTGAGCTCCTGCCCCGGCCGCCAACCACACACACACACACACATTGTTATAGAATTGTTAGCAATCTTTCTGTTTTTTAGTTATAGAATTATTAGAAATGTTAGTTTTAGTTATAGAAATGTTAGTTATATAGAAATATTAGAAATGTTAGTTATATAGAAATGTTAGTTATATAGAAATGTTTTTTATTTATAGAAATATTAGAAATGTTAGTTTTAGTTATAGAAATATTATAAATGTTAGTTTTAGTTATAGAAATATTGGAAATGTTAGTTTTAGTTATAAAATTTAGAATTTGCATATATGAAATCACAATCCTTCATTTAAAAAATGTTACTTTACTTTTGCGGCATATAGTATTTGTTGTCGACGATGCCCGGCCTGCATCCTCGCCATCGACCCGTTCGCGATGACGTCCTGCTTCAGAGGACCCATGTCCGGGACTGGGCTCCGCCGGGCTGGCACTGGGAGGTGCTACCTTCAAGGGCGCGACGCTTGGTGAGGAACCTGGCCCCGGGTCCCGTCGTCGACCCTCATCTCCTTTGGTGGCGTTCACGCGGGCCACTTTCGGTGCGGAGGGAGCCGGCCCCGCCGGAGGTGGTACGTCGCCGTGTCAGGGAGGAGGACGAGCATGTCCATCGCTACATGGCTGCTATGGATGTCAGGTTCTCCAATACCTGGCAGGTTCTTTGGGGAGATCACCCGAGCTATGATCCAGTGATGGTTCCTTCACTTTGGTTGTCCAGCGCCTAGATTACTCTCTAGTATTCGATCTTTATTAGCTAGCTACCTAGCTAGTGATGTATTCGATATATAATATTCGAGATGATTTATTCGAGATTATATATATTATTCGAGACGATGTATTCGAGATTATGTCTATTATTCGAGACGACGTATTCGAGATTATATTCGATGATGCTTATTATGTACTATGATTGATTCAGTTTTTCCTTATTAATTGATTGCATACATGCATTGTAATTTGAATATATTTCTTTTGGATTAGTTAAACAAAACCTATGGCGGACAATACCGGCAGAGAGGGAGAAGAGGTCCTGTTCAATATCATACGCAATCATCGTGGGCCAGATGATGATCAGAATGAAGAAGATTATGATGGCTCCGAATATCTAAACAACACCGGGGAGGGTGATATGATATTCGATCGCGACGACCGAATTGATGAAGTCATGAACTATGAAGATGACGAAGAAAATGTTGATCTTGAAACAACAAAGACCGGCGAGGTATATATATTTATATAAGCAGGCATCTGGTGATCATCACATGTTTTAAATGATTTGATGATATATTAACGAATCGATCTTTCTTCTTTCGGCCATCTGGATCGAGCAAATCTTCAGTCAACAGGAAACGAGGCCCGAACAAAAAGTTGAAGGAGGGCGTGAAGTACAATATCGAGGCCATCAAACCTAATGGCAAACCATTAGCGCCTAAGAAGATTGCGGACAAGTTCATTCGTCAGTGCAGAGTTCTTGTGAAGGACCAACTCCCGATCTCCCTTCAAGAATGGAGAGAGCCAGCAAAGCCACGTCCAGGAGTTACTTTTGTCGATGACAGACAAAAACTTCTGCTTTGGGAAACACTCATGGAACATTTCACCCTACCAGATCATTTCACAGATGCAGATGTGGAGAAAGTCAAGGACGCTGCTCTTAGGAAGATGGCGGTTGCATTAAAAAACCACAAGAATCGTGAATGGGCCAAGTACGTCAAGGAAGGAAGGAAGACTACAGTATTCGAGGGACCACTAGAGAAGCAAAGTGCTCATTGGGATGATTTCATGAAATTCAAGGATTCAGAATTATCTAAGGAACGGTCGAGAATAAACAAGGCCAATGCCGTAAAAAAGGATAAGTTCCATAAGCTGGGGCCAGGTGGCTATGCGGTGGGAATGCCTAAGTGGGATAAGTCTGAGAAAGAGATGGAGGATGCAGGTGTCACTCCAGAAACATTGAGCTGGCCCCCCAGGTGCAGGACTTGGTTCTATGCGCATGGGGGGGGGAGTTGGACCCGAAGACAGGCAAAGTTTCGAAGAAGGCATGTCTGGACGGAGCCGAAGATAAGCTACTTGTTGCAATAGAAGAGGCTCGATCGGGGGTGTTCCATCCCAACAGAGAGAACGACGAGCTTACGCGTGCCTTGGGAAATCCTGAACACCTGGGAAGAACACGAGGCATGGGCGCTATTCCGTGGTATGAGGGGTTTTCGGACTAGAACGCCGACTATAGAACCCGTGCGAGAAAGAAGATTGCAGAGGAGAAGAAGAGGAAGATGGAGGAGGAGCAGAGGAAGCTAGACTTTGAATGCCTTCAAGGCCTAGAATCAGCACACGCGGACTTGGCAGTCAAATTCCAGCGGCAGCAGGAGCAGATCGACTCACTTAGCCAGCAAAGGGGGTCTCGGCAGCTGCAGCAGCTAGCGGATGGTCCAGCATTGGATAGCACCGTCCCATCCATGCCGAGAAGCAGCGTGGGTTCCGCCCCAGGAAACACATTGCTGGATAGCTACCCAGTGGATGACATCATGGAGAACACTAACTGCGAGCTACACTTCAAAATGAAGAACATATCCATGAAGGTGGCGGACGCCCTTGCTTTTACAAATCCCCCTGAGGCAACCTTCCATTGCAACCTGATTCCAGCGGGCTATGATCGTGTCTTGGTTGATGAGGTGGTGGACCAATATTCGGGGCTAGAGCTTGACATTCCTGGAGGTGACGATGAGCACACACTGGGAGAGGCCAACCATCGTATCATCCTATGGAGAAAGGATTGCATCATCTTTCGAAGGCCACCGACACCGCGTCATCCGACTCCTCGTCGAAGTCCGCCACCGAGTCAGCAGACTCCCGCTCCTCCAAGTCCACCAACGCGTCAGGCCACTCCTCCTCCAAGTCCGGCACAGCTTCAGGCCACTCCTCCTCCTCCAAGTCCGGCAAAGTGTCAGACCACTCCTCCTCCAAGTCCGGCACAGCTTCAGGCCACTCCTCCTCCTCCAAGTCCGGCAAAGTGTCAGACCACTCCTCCTCCAAGTCCGGCACAGCTTCAGGCCACTCCTCCTCCTCCAAGTCCGGCAAAGTGTCAGACCACTCCTCCTCCAAGTCCGGCACAGCTTCAGGCCACTCCTCCTCCTCCAAGTCCGGCAAAGTGTCAGACCACTCCTCCTCCAAGTCCGGCAAAGTGTCAGACCACTCCTCCTCCAAGTCCGGCACAGCTTCAGGCCACTCCTCCTCCAAGTCCGGCACAGCTTCAGGCCACTCCTCCTCCTCTAACTCAGCCACGTCAGCCCTCTTCGCCGCCTCAACAATCACGAAAGAGAGCCGCCTCAGCTATGGTGCGTAGCGGTACAAGTCGAGGTAGTACTGGAGGTATAGGCGGAGGCAAGCGATTTCAATATGGTCCAAGCCTCGCGCCTCTTCCATAGAGGCCTTACGACAAGTCCGAGGAGGAAAACTTAGCCATATCGAATTCTGAGGTGGAAGCCCATTTTGCACCGAAACTGCCACCGCCGCCAAGGGAGAAAGTGCCTGAGGAAAAGATTGACCACTTCATTCATATGGCTAGAGCACCAGCTCCCAAGCCTGTTGACAGAGACTATGAGCGCCACATCAAGAAGTTAAATCGAGCACGTCTACAGAAAGAGGCGAGCTCGAGCTCGAGCAAATCAGCTGGCAAAAGGAGCAGTAAAACCGTTCCCTAGCTGGGAGAACAGGCAGCGCAATCAATCCCCCCGCTTGTTGTGCCAACAACACATGAGAGTAGGCGCGCCCAATATTATTGTGGGCAAATCGTTAACGTTCCCGGGCTAGGCGATGTGGTAATAACCGAGGAGCATATTGAGCAGGCTGAAACGCTCATGATCACTGTTGGAAAACTCCTCGATATCGAGCCCATGTCTCCGACTAGAGAGGAGGAAATAAAACGGAAATATGTCCGAGGCCAACCTTTGGTCGAGCCAGACGAGGTCAGGAAGCTCCCAACGAGAATGTATGAATTGCATCAATGGTACATGGACATTACCAAGATTTCCAATCGAGAGTACCTCATGGTGAATGTCAAGAAGGATCATTACTACGATGAGAAAGCTGTGACCATTGAGTATTCAGAACTATTTCAGCTATACAATCAAGACGCACTCGACAAATCTATCGTCAGTTGCTATTGTCTGTAAGTATTTCTTTCTGTAATTTAAGTCTCAAGCTAGCTGTAGTGATCATTGTGATCAATCATTACCTGTAATTATCCTCACTATATTCTTTTCTATGGTATTATGCAGGATGAAGATTTATGAAATGAAAAAAGGTGGACGCTATGGCATTGGGTTCGTTGACCCAAATACCATTAATGAATACACATGAAAATTAGATCCATATTACGAAAAAAGTGTAGAGGAAAGCACGCTAGAGTTCTTCAAGCGCGTCAAATACAATGAAGATATACTACTTCCTTACAACTTCGAGTGAGTCACACTGTCTTGTACTACAAATTCTGTTTTTGCCTACTAGCTAGCTACATGTTTTTGCTTACATATGCCCGCTTAATTAAGACATGCAAACGTGTGTGCATGCAGATTTCACTGGATCTTGTTAATCATTAAAGTTGATGAAGGAACAGTTGAAGTACTAGACTCACTACTTAAGAAAGCAAGTGACTACACCATCGTGAAGGGGATAGTCAACAGGTAATTTCAATCATTATTAACTATATCTCGGCCTATTTAATTAGTTCGTCATTTCCTGATAACAACTATTTAATAACCCATTTATTCATTTTCTTTGTCGGCGGGCAGGGCTTGGGCAAAGTTCATCAAGGCCACTCCAGGCCCATGGAAACAAAATCTGAAATGGTATCGACCCCAGGTAAGTAATTAAGTAGTACTAGCTAGCTGCCATCTCTTTAATTATCATGCTTGATTAATTATTATGTGATCAAATTCCATTCTCGTAAAGGCCCTGAAGCAGGCACCGGGGAATAATCTATGTGCATACTATGTTTGCGAGAACATTCACATGATGGCGTCCGAAAGGAGCAGATCTCAAAGATAGGAGTGGGTACGATTGTCAGAACACTATTCACAATTTTTACACCATTATCGATATCTAGTCACACAACTAATACACATGCATATTGATCTCCTTCTTAACAGTTCAAAGAGGTGCAGGAGAAGTTCCTAACAGAGGACCACATAGAAGCAATTCAAGGGGAAATAGCGGGATTTTTGCTCGACCAGGTCATAGATCCCAAAGGAGAATACTATTACCCGCTACCACCCCCATGAACCACTTCCAATTGTTATCGTGCTCCGAAGGAACCAATTAGGCTAATGCCACTGGCTCCGAAGGCACCAATTAGGAGAAATTATATATATATATATACATGTGTGTATATATGTGTGAATTAATTAATGGTGGTTGTGAGACATTCGATGATATATATATATATATTATCGGTTCTACTAGAAATTCTATTTATATATATGCATAACGTGTACAATATGTAGTATCGTAAAATACCAGCAAACGAAAAAGAATTAAATGGAAAACACAAAATTAAATGAAAAAGAAATCATAAACCCAAACCCCCCAACCTTTTAATACCGGTTGGCTCGTGCCACGTGGTTGCCCTTTAGCACCGGTTCGTGCTGAACCGGTACTAAAGGGTGGGGCCTTTAGTGCCTACAGTTTAGCGCCGGTTACTGAACCGGCACTAAATGGCCTTACGAACTGGTGCTATTGCCCGGTTCTGCACTAGTGTGCTTAGGTGGAATAGATCTAAGTTTCAAAGAATCAATATCAAGAGAAATTCTATCAACGTTCCTAGCCAACTCAGCAATCTTAAGCAATTTTTCTTCAATCAAACCATTGAAATTCTTTTGCAAAGTAATAAATTCTTTAATATTAGATTCAAAATCAGAGGGTATCCTATTAATTGTTGTAGGAATTACAATAATTATTAGAGGAATTACTAGGATACGGCCTAGGATTAAAGTTTCCTCTATACGTGTTGTTACAAAAATTATTCCTACCAACAAAATTCATATCCATAGATTCATTATTATTCTCAATCAAAGTAGACAAGGGCATATCATTAGGATCAGAAGAAACACTTTTATTAGCAAATAATTTCATAAGTTCATCCATCTTTCCACTCAAAACATTAATTTCTTCTATCACATAAACTTTCTTATTAGTATATATATTTCAGTGTGCCATTGAGAATAATTAACCATAATATTATCTAGGAGTTTAGTAGCTTCTCCTAAAGTGATTTCCATAAAAGTGCCTCCCAAGCCGAATCTAAAAGATTTCTAGAAGCAAAATTCAATCCGGCATAATTTTTTTGTATAATCATCCATAAATTCAAACCATGTGTAGGACAATTATGTAATTAATTTCATCCCCTCCCAAGCTTGTGCAACATGTTCATGATCAAGTTGCTTAAAATTCATAATATCATTTCTAAGAGAGATGATCTTAGTGGGAGGAAAATACTTAGAGATAAAAGCATCTTTGCACTTATTCCACGAATCAATACTGTTTTTAGGCAAAGACGAAAACCAAGCTTTAGCATGATCTCTAAGCGAAAAAGGAAATAGCTTCAATTTAACAATATCATTGTCCACATCTTTCTTATTTTGCATATCACACAAATCAACAAAGTTGTTTAGATGGGTAGCGGCATCTTCACTAGGAAGGCTGGAAAACGGATCTTTCATGACAAGATTTAGCAAAGCAGCATTAATTTCACAAGATTTAGCATCGGTAAGAGGAGAAATCGGAGTGCTAATAAAATCATTGTTGTTGGTATTATTAAAGTCACACAATTTGATATTATCTTGAGCCATCGTGACAAGTAAGCAATCCAACACACAAGCAAACAAGAGACGAGCAAAAATAGGCAAATAGAGAAAGAGAAGGAGGACGGAGAGGGAGGGCGAATAAAACAGCAAGGGTGAAGTGGGGGGGAGAGGAAAACGAGAGGCAAATGGCAAATTAGGTAATGCGGGAGATAAGGGTTTGTGATGGGTACTTGGTATGTTGACTTTTGCGTAGACTACCCGACAACGGTGCCAGAAATCCTTCTTGCTACCTCTTGAGCACTGCGTTGGTTTTCCCTTGAAGAGGAAAGGGTGATGCAGCAAAGTAGCGTAAGTATTTCCCTCAGTTTTTGAGAACCAAGGTATCAATCCAGTAGGAGGCCACGCACGAGTCCATCGCACCTACACAAACAAATAAAATCCTCGCAACCAACACAATAAAGGGGTTGTTAATCCCTTCATGGTCACTTACGACAGTGAGATCTGATAGATATGATAAGTTAATATTTTTGGTATTTTTATGACAAAGATGCAAAGTAAAGAAAGCAAAATAAATGGAAAAGGAAATAGCTTGTTGATGGAAGATTAATATGATGGAAAATAGACCCGGGGGCCATATGTTTCACCAGTGGCTTCTCTGGAGAGCATAAGTATTACGGTGGGTAAACAAATTACTGTTGAGCAATTGACAGAATTGAGCATAGTTATGAGAATATCTAGGTATGATCATGTATATAGGCATCATGTCCGAGACAAGTAGACCGACTCCTTCCTGCATCTACTACTATTACTCCACACATCGACCGCTATCAGCATGCATCTAGAGTATTAAGTTCAAAAGAACAGAGTAACACTTTAAGCAAGATGACATGATGTAGAGGGATAAAGTCATGCAATATGATATAAACCCCATCTTGTTATCCTCGATGGCAACAATACAATACGTGCCTTGCTGCCCCTACTATCACTGGGAAAGGACACTGCAAGATTGAACCCAAAGCTAAGCACTTCTCCCATTGCAAGAAAGATCAATCTAGTAGGCCAAACCAAACTGATAATTCGAAGAGACTTGCAAAGATAACCAATCATACATAAAAGAATTCAGAGAAGATTCAAATATTGTCCATAGATAAACTTGATCATAAACCCACAATTCATCGGTCTCAACAAACACGACGCAAAACAAGATTACATCGAATAGATCTCCACAAGAGAGGGAGAGAACTTTGTATTGAGATCCAAAAAGGGAGAAGAAGCCATCTAGCTAATAACTATGGACCCGAAGGTCTGAAGTAAACTACTCACACTTCATCGGAGAGGCTATGGTGTTGATGTAGAAGCCCTCCGTGATCGATGCCCACTCTGGCAGAGCTCCGGAAGAGGCCTCAAGATGGAATCTCACAGATACAAAAAGTTACGACGATGGAATTAGGGTTTTGGCTCTGTATCTAGTAGTTTGGGGGTACGTAGGTACATATAGGAGGAAGAAGTACGTCAGTGGAGCAACGTGGGCCCCACGAGGGTGGAGGGCGCGCCTGGGGGGGGGGGGGTAGGCGCGCCCCCTACCTCGTGCCTTCCTGGTTGATGTCTTGACGTAGGGTCCAAGTCCTCTGGATCATGTTCGTTCCGAAAATCACGTTCCCGAAGGTTTCATTCCGTTTGGACCCCGTTTGATATTCTTTTTCTGCGAAACTCTGAAATAGGCAAAAAACAGCAATTCTGGGCTGCGCCTCCGGTTAATAGGTTAGTCCCAAAAATAGTATAAAAGTGTATAATAAAGCCCAATAATGTCCAAAATAGGATATAATATAGCATGGAACAATAAAAAATTATAGATACGTTGGAGACGTATCATGTACCAACTCTTGAAGAAAACCACTCATTTCGAGTGGAATGACAAGGCGGGTGAGGCTTTTCTCCAGCTCAAGAAGATGTTGACCACGCCGCCTGTCCTGGCCGCGCCGACTGATAAGGAGCCCATGCTCCTCTACATCGCCGCCACCAGTCGGGTGGTCAGCACGGTCATGGTGGTCGAACGCAAGGAAGAAGGCAAGGTTCTGCCGGTCCAGAGACCGGTATATTATTTAAGTGAAGTAGTGTCGGCTTCCAAGCAGAACTACCCCCACTACCAGAATATGTGCTACGGCGTACACTTTACTACCAAGAAATTGAAGCCATATTTCCAAGAGCACCCTGTCATGATTGTCTGCACTGCTCCGCTTGCCGAGATCATAGGCAGCCGAGACGCTTCAGGCCGAGTGGCCAAATGGGCCATAGAGTTGGCCCCCTACACCATCTTCTACCCGCCTCGCACCACCATCAAGTCCCAAGTTCTAGCCGACTTCCTTGTCGACTGGGCCGAGACCCAGTACCTGTCGCCAGTGCCGGACTCCACCCATTGGAGGATGCACTTTGACAGTTTGGGAGCCGGCATTGTCCTCACCTCTCCCAAAGGCAACAAGATCAGATACACATTGCAAATCCACTTTTCCGCCTCCAACAAAGTGGCCGAGTATGAGGCACTAATGCACGGACTCCGGCTTGCCAAAGAACTCGACATTCGCCGGATTCTGTGTTACGGAGACTCTGACTTGGTGGTCCAGCAGTCGTCTGGCGACTGGGATGCCAAGGATGCAAACATGGCAAGCTACCGCTTCCTCATCCAGCAACTCAGCAGATATTTTGATGGGTGCGAATTCCTCCATGTGCCACGAAGAGATAACGAGCAAGTACATGATCTGGCACGGATTGGCTCCACTTGGCAAGCCATACCAGCCGGCGTATCCCTCCAGCGACTCCTCAAGACGTCCATCAAGCCTTCGCCAGAGTCAGATTCTATCTTCGTGTCGGCTACTCCTGAAACAGTCGGATCCGGCTCTAAAATTCCAATAGTCGGCCCGAGGACTTCGGCAGATGGCTCGAGGACTGCAGGAGTCGCACCCGGCCCGGGGACTGCGGCAGTCGCACCTGGCCCGGGGACTGCGGCAGTCGCACCCAGCCGGGGGACTTCAGATCTCGGCCCGGGGACTTCAGCAGTCAGCTCGGGGACTTCAGCAGTCGGCTCGGGGACTTCAGCAGTCGGCTCGGGGACTGCAACAACACAGCAAGCGGCAGCCGACTCCAGCCCGCCACCTCCCAATCCAGCCGCCCTAGTGCAAGTGGCAGTATTCACAACAGAGAAAGTCTCAGCACCATCATGGGCTCATCCCATCCTCAACTTTCTGGTGAACAAAGAGCTGCCAAACGATGAGATCTCGGCCCGACAGGTGCAACGTCGGGCAGCAGCATACACCATCATCAACAGAGAACTCGTAAGGCGTAGCGTCACTATGTATACTAGCGCTGCGTAGAGCCGAAAGAGGGCCAAGCAATCCTCAAAGATATCCACCAAGGCGAGTGTGGCCACCACGCGGCCTAAAGATCACTTGTGGCCAAAGCCTTTCTCCATGGTTTCTTCTGGCCGACTGCCCTAGAAGATGAAAAAGATTTGGTCAAGAGATGCAAGGGGTGCCAGAAGTTCAGTTCCAAGTAGCATTTGCCGGCTTCTGCAGTCAAGACCATTCCCCTTACCTGGCCATTCGCCATCTGGGGACTGGACATGGTGGGACCATTCAGGACAGCATGCGGCGGCATGACTCATCTGCTCGTCGCCGTGGATAAATTCACCGAATGGATAGATGCAAAGCCGATCAAGAAGTTGAACGGTCTGACTGCTGTGACTTTCATTGCAGACATCACCACTCGGTACGACGTACCTCACAACATCATCACCGACAATGGCACAAATTTTGCCAAGGGAGCTCTGGCTCGTTTCTGTGTGACACAGGGCATCCAACTGGACTTAGCGTCCATTGCCCATCCTGTCCGGAATCAAGCCCCGAATGGTCGAGCCTTTGGAGCGTTCGGCCGGCTGCTGGATCGACGAGCTGTCGGCCGTCCTCTGGAGTCTGCGCACCACTCCGAACAAGTCAACCGGCTTCACCCCCTTCTTCCTCTCTATGGTGCTGAGGTGGTCATCCCAACCGACATCGATTTTGACTCACCTCGTGTCACCATGTACACTGAGGCGGAGGCCAAGGAAGCACGAGAAGACGGCATTGACCTACTGGAAGAGGGCCGGCTGTTGGCACTCAGCCGGTCCGCCATCTACCAGCAGGGTCTACGTTGCTACCACAATCGGAAGGTCAAGCCAAGATCTTTTCAAGAGGGAGACCTTGTGCTCTGGCTGATCTAGCAAATAGCCGGCCAGCATAAGCTTTCGGCTCCTTGGGAGGGCCCTTTCATCATCAGCAAAGCATTGGGCAACGACTCATACTACCTGATCGATGCCCAGAAGCCCAGCGCGCGCAAGAGGGACGATTCCGGCAAGGAAACAGAGCGCCCATGGAATGCAAACCTCCTTCGAAGATTTTACAGTTGATGCATTATGTACCACGCTACCTTTTGTATTAAGTACGAAGACTACGGGTTCCTCGAGGAGAACTCGAGGATTGCCCATATTTTATCTATATGATAAGTGTTTTGCCCATAAAAGTGTTATTTCATTTCTCCGCCTGAAACCGGGTCCGACCAGTCCGCCCGGGGGGCTTTCCGCCTTATACTATGTCGGTGCCTCCTGCAGTCGGACAAGTAGTGTTTCAGCACCTATGCCCCCTCTTGTTTTAAGACACAGCTCGCAGAGCGGCTGTTTGCTTGGCAAGAGGTAAAGGCAAGAAATGGTGCTCACATGAAAAATGGCTAAGGACGAAGACGTTGACATAGGACAAGCCGGTCCTTCGCCTCATCGACCGGCTGCTAAGCAGCCGGCCGCCCAGCTTCATACTTAGCTTGCAACATTCCAATCGGCCGAAGTACTTGTTCTCCCGCAAAGGTTAAATATTTGACCAGGCGGCAGACCGCAGAACGGCTGTCCAACTGGCAAGAAGGTACCTAGGGAGGATGGCAAAGGAAAAAACCAGGAATAAAAAAGCAAGAAAGTTGGAACTCGGCCAAAGCACAGCTTGTGCGGAAAATGATTTACATATCAAAAGGCCCTCGGCCAACATTCAACATAGTTTGAATACACCCCGCGGGTGGAATTGCGAAATTTAACAAAGATTGTGCGTAAGATTACTAAGCAGGAAAAGCTAATATAAATTGGTAGCCTAGGCCAAAGGAGTAGCATGCGAGTCTGGCAGGGTGGTGGAGCCGGCGGCGCCGGCTGGTGGAGTGGCCGGCTGGTGAGCCTCGGGGTGGTCGCCTTCAGCAGCAGTCGACGTGCTTACACGAGGTTCAGTGTTGGAGGCATGATCGACTCGAGGCTGGCCGTCTGCTCCGACCTCCGGCGCGTCGCCTTCATCTTCCTCGTCCTCCTCATCTTCCCCCCTTGTCGCTGGAGGCGATCGCCTCTGCCGAGTCCTCGCTGTCAGCCGGGTTCAGACCGAACCACTCTGGCAGCGCTTCGGCGCCATTCTCGTTCAGCTCAGGGACGAAGTCGCCAGTATTGTTCTACTAGGCGATCGCCGACGCGCGTATGGAGAGATCACGCTCCACCGCTGCCATATTGGCACAGGCTTCCAGCCAAAACGTGGCCAACTGGGCTAGATCTAGCACAGGATACCACGCCTTGGTGAACTCCAAGGCCCGCCGCGCTCCTACTCGGGCCGTTGAACCCTTCCACTCCTCAAGACGGCCGACGACCACCTCCAGCCAGTCGGCAGTTCAACTGGGGGTGCGTGGGGCTTGCCTGTCTGGCCAGAGGGCGGCGACCTCCTGGGCCCCAGCGTGTTGCAGCCGGCGAAGCATCCGGTGGGCCGGCTGGAGGCGGGCCTGAATGCTGAGAAGCTTCTTGGCAAGAGTCTAAGGGGCATCGGCGGAAATCTCCATGCCACCCACCCGTCGCTCCTCGCGGCGAGCCTCAATGGCCTCGTTGGCAGCGACGGAGTGGCCGGGGAAGAAGTTTGCACAAGCAAAAACAACAAGTCAGAAGTCAGAAGCAAGAGGCCGACTCGCTTAAACCACCAACAGTCGAAAGAAGAGAAAAAGCTCACCGTCGACTATATCTTCAATCTAGCCATAGCGAGTAGTCAGCGCCGCCTCCTTCTCAGCCCAACCCGACCGCTCAGTCTCAAACTCGGCCAAGAGACGGACATCGTTGTCCTCTACCTGCTTCAGGGCCATCTTGTGAAGCGCCGCCCGGTCTGCCAGCTGCTTGGCCAGGCGGTTGCGCTCCTGGGCCGCTCTGTTGCATTCGTCCTCCTTGGCACGCAGCGCGGTGTTGGCTTCGCCCAGTTGCTGCTACAAGGCGGCGTTGGTCTCTGAAAAAGCAAGAAAAGAAAAATATCAACAATCAAGAAAAGAAGGAAGAGCAGTTGCCAGGAAGATCCGGCCCGACTGCTCAGCAGTCGGCCTGCATCTCGAGGACTACAGCCCGCGGATGCACTGACGCGCCCCTATGGATAGAAGAAGATAGTGCTTACTCCGGCTTTCCGCCAAGTCAACGGTTCGTCAGTCTAGCTCTCGGACGTGAGCATTGAAGCTAGCCACGCGGATGTTGTGATAGTCCTACAACAAGGCAACGAAAGGGAAGTCAGTCAGAAGCTAAGAACCCACTATGAAGTTCTAGGACGCCTGCTCAACAGCAGGCCCAGAACTCGGGGACTACACCTAGTGAGTGCGCTGGCGCGCCCCCACCGAAGACTACAGAAATCAAAAGCAGAAAGCAAATCGCATACCCGAACGACGGCTCACGGCTTCATGAACGCCTTCATGCATTGCGAGAGGGCGGTGGCTTTGGCCCCAAAGTCGGCCTAAACGTCCTGCGCCGCCGTGCACCCATTCTGTTGGCGCGACGCTGGTGGCTTCGGCCTCGGGTGCTGACGAATGGCGCTCCCAATCTCCACCGGCCTCGGCGCCGACGTCGCTTTCTCCGCATGGCGGCGCGCTAGAGTGTGCGCCGCAGGAGCCGATCCCACCACCAACTCGCCTCCGGCTGGTGGTTCCAATTGGGCAGCCGGATGGGCGCCCTGCGCGTCCGCAGTCGGCGGCGCCTTAATCTCTAGCAAGACGGCCTCAGCGCCATCCCTCTCCATGACCGGCTGGTCACCGCCGGCTCCTCCTTCCGGCGCCTGGATCTCCGATGCTGGCAGCACGGAGCGTAGGGGGATGATGAGTTGGGGGGCCCGACGACGCGTGGCGCCCGCTGCCTGCTTCTCTGCCACATCGTCGACTTGGGCCTTAGCGGCCGCGTTTGCGTCCGCCTACGCCGCCCTGGCGGAGGCCGCCTTGTTAGCCTCCTCCTTCTTGGCGGCAGCTTCCTTCTCCTCCCGCACCTCCCAGGCGTTCCGTTCCCGTGCCTCCCGAAGGTCGGCAGCCGGGTCTATACGGTGGGTGTTGGAGGAAACCTCCGCCGTCCTGACAATGGAGGCTAAGGTCGACCACTCAAGAGAGAGCGGAGCCCTGCTTAGAAGAAAAATAAAAGAATAAAAAAAGAGGTTCAGAAAGAATCGGTAAATTAAAGATTCAAAGAAGACACAAGAAAGGGCTAAGGAACTTACGCCGACACCATTGGTGCTGCTTGGGGGAGATACGTTGGAGATGTATCAAGCATCCCCAAGCTTAGTTCCTGCTCGTCCTCGAGTAGGTAAATGATAAAAACAGAATTTTTGATGCGGAGTGCTACTTGGCATAATTTTAATGTAATTCTTCTTAATTGTGGTATGAATATTCAGATCCGAAAGATTCAAGACGAAAGTTCATATTGACATAAAAATAATAATACTTCAAGCATACTAAGAAAGCAATTATGTCTTCTCAAAATAACATGGCTAAAGAAAGTTATCCCTACAAAATCATATAGTCTGGCTATGCTCTATCTTCACCACACAAAATATTTAAATCATGCACAACCCCGATGAAAAGCCAAGAAATTGTTTCATACTTTTGGTGTTTTCAAACTTTTTCAATCTTCACGCAATACATGAGCGCGAGCCATGGACATAGCACTATAGGTGGAATAGAGTGGTGGTTGTGGAGAAGACAAAAAGGGGAAGATAATCTCACACCAACTAGGCATATCAACGGGCTATGGAGATGCCCATCAATAGATATCAATGTGAGTGAGTAGGGATTACCATGCAACGGATGCACTAGAGCTATAAGTATATGAAAGCTCAAAAATAAACTAAGTGGGTGTGCATCCAACTTGCTTGCTCATGAAGACCTAGGGCAATTTTGAGGAAGCCCATCATTGGAATATACAAGCCAATTTCTATAATGAAAAATTCCCACTAGTATATGAAAGTGATAACATGAGAGACTCTCTACTATGAAGATCATGATGCTACTTTGAAGCACAAGTGTGGTAAAAAGATAGTAACATTGTCCCTTCTCTCTTTTTCTCTCATTTTTTTCTTTTCTATTTTTTATTTGGGCCTTTTCTCTTTTTTATGGCCTGTTTTCTTTCTTTTTTCTTTTTTTATTTTTCGTCCGGTGTCTCATCCCGACTTGCGGGGGAATCATAGTCTCCATCATCCTTTCCTCACTTGGGACAATGCTTTAATAATGATGATCATCACACTTTTATTTTTCTTACAACTCAATAATTACAACTCGATACTTAGAACAAGATATGACTCTATATGAATGCCTCCGGCGGTGTACCGGGATATGCAATGATGCATGAGTGACAAGTATGAAAGAATTATGCACGGTGGCTTTGCCACAAATACTATGTCAATTAAATGATCATGCTAAGCAATATGACAATGATGGAGTGTGTCATAAACGGAATGGTGGAAAGTTGCATGGAAATATATCTCGGAATGACTATGGAAATGCCATAATAGGTAGGTATGGTGGCTGTTTTGAGGAAGGTATATGGTGGGTGTATGATACCGGCGAAAGGTGCGCGGTATTAGAGAGGCTAGCAAAGGTGGAAGGGTGAGAGTGCGTATAATCCATGGACTCAACATTAGTCATAAAGAACGCATATACTGATTGCAAAAATCTACAAGTTATCGAAGCAAAGTATTATGCGCATGCTCCTAGGGGGATATATTGGTAGGAAAAGACCATCGCTCGTCCCCGACCGCCACTCATAAGGAAGGCAATCAATAAATTAATCATGCTCCGACTTCATCATGTAACTGTTCACCATACGTGCATGCTACGGGAATCACAAGCTTCAACAAAAGTATTTCTCAAATTCACAACTACTCAACTAGCATGACTTTAATATCACCATCTCCATGTCTCAAAACAATTATCAAGTATCAAACTTATCATAGTATTCAACACACTCATAAGAGAATTTTTATTATTAATCTTGCATACCAAGCATATTAGGATTTTAAGCAAATTTCCATGCTATTTAAGACTCTCAAAATAATCTAAGTGAATCTTGAGAGACCAATAGTTTCTATAAAACAAATCCACCACCGTGCTCTAAAAGATATAAGTGAAGCACTAGAGCAAAATTATATAACTCAAAAGATTAAGCAAAGCACATAGAGTATTCTAACAAATTCCAAATCATGTATGGCTCTCTCAAAAGGTGTGTACAGCAAGGATGATTGTGGTAAACTAATAAGCAAAGACTCAAATCATACAAGACGGTCCAAGCAAAACACATATCATGTGGTAAATAAAAATATAGCTCCAAGTAAAGTTACCGATAGAAGTAGACAAAAGAGGGGATGCCTTCCGGGGAATCCCCAAGCTTTGGCTTTTAGGTGTCCTTAGATTATCTTGGGGGTGGAATGGGCATCCCCAAGCTTAGGCTCTTGCCACTCCTTGTTCCATAATCCATCAAATATTTACCCAAAACTTGAAAACTTCACAACACAAAACTTAATGTAGAAAATCTCGTGAGCTCTGTTAGCGAAAGAAAACAAAATACCACTTCAAGGTACTGTAATTAACTCATTATTTATTTATATGGGTGTTATACCTACTGTATTCCAACTTCTCTATGGTTTATAAACTATTTTACTAGCCATAGATTCATCAAAATAAGCAAACAACACACGCAAAACAGAATCTGTCAAAAACAGAACAGTCTGTAGTAATCTGTAGCTAGAGCAAGATCTGGAACCCCAAATATTCTAAAATAAATTTCTGTACGTGAGGAATTTATCTATTAATCATCTTCAAAAAGAATTAACTAAATATCACTTTCCAAATAAAAATGACAGCAGTTCTCGTGAGTGCTAAAGTTTCTGTTTTTTACAGCAAGTTCAACAAGACTTTCCCCAAGTCTTCCCAACGGTTCTACTTGGAACAAACACTAATTAAACACAAAAAACACAACCAAAACAGAGTCTAGATAATTTATTTATTAAAAAACAGCAAGGATAAATATTGGGTTGTCTCCCAACAAGCGCCTTTCTTTAAATCCTTAAAGCTAGGCATTGATAATTTTAATGATGCTCACATGAAAGACAAGAATTGAAGCACAAAGAGAGCATCATAAAACACGTGGCAAACACATCTAAATCTAACATACTTCCTATGCATAGGCATCTTATAGGCAAACAAATTATCAAGGCAAGCAAAAACTAGCATATGCAACGAAGTGGAAAGAAACAATAGCAATCTCAACATAACGAGAGGTAATTTAGTAACATGAAAATTTCTACCACCATATTTTCCTCTCTCATAATAATTGCATGTGGGATCGTAAGCAAATTCAATAGCTATCACACAAAATAATTTCAACATGATCCATATGCATGCAAAGTTGACACTCTTCCAAAATAGTGGGATCTAAAGTTGACACTCTTCCAAACCACTTTCAATAATATTGGAAACACTATTATCAATCTCATATTCATCATGGGGCTTAAATAAATTTTCAAGATCATAAGAAGAATCACCCCAATCATGATCATTGCAACAAGAGGAGGACATAGCAAAACTAGCATCCCCAAGCTTAGGGTTTTGCATATTATTAGCACAATTGACATCAACAGAGTTTATAGTAAAATCATTGCAATCATGCTTTTCATCGAAGGAACTATCAAGTATGGGTGCAATTGTCACATCCCTAGGTCTGGTTTGCTCTGGGCTAGCTAGTCATGTGTGCATCATGTTTAAAATTCAATGAATTTGAAATGGGGACTTGTGAAAGCCTCAGAATCATTTTGAAAATGATCAAGATAAAAATTGCTTCAATTTGGCCCAAGAAAATGTTCCTGGATTTCTCTTATAATATTGGACAGAGTGAAAATTACAACCAATATTTTTAGGAGCTCAGAAACATTTATTTTGGCCATTTGAATTAACCCAATAATTATTTGCTTTGGATTTATATTTAATATATATTAAATATAACTCCAATAATTCTGGAAGTTTGTGAGTGGCTTTGTATATATTTTAGCAAGCCATATAATAACCTACAGAATTTATTAAAATGATTTAGTGGCTAAACTAAATCAGAAAAAAGGAAAGAAAATAGGAAAAGAAAAACAAAATGGAATCAGAGAGGGAGAGAGAACTACCTGGGCCAAGTTACCTGGCTTTCTAGCCCACCTGGTGGCCCAGCTGGCGGCCCAGTCCACCAGGGGCTCCCGTGTCTTCTCCTTCCTTTGCCAGAAGGACCGAGGCGCGTGGCCACCGCACACCGACACGCGCACGTCCACCTCCTACCTGCTTGCCGCTGCTGGAGTCGTCCACGAGCGCCAGGCACTCCCCCTCGACCGCCTGCACCTCTCCTCTCTCCCCCTCGAGCACTCTCCTCTCCTCTGCTTCTCTCTCCCACCTGCGCCGAGCGCCGTCGTCGCCGCCGCTCGCTGTTGTCATGGCCACAGCCACTGCCTCGCCTCGCCAACGCGCTCAGAGGCTCCGCCTTGACCCCTCTTTCTTCCACCCCGAGCCACGCCACCGGGGGAGCCCCACATCGCCGCCATGAGTCGTCTTCCCCGAGCACGGCCGCCGGACTCCATCGACGGATTCGTCGCCTTCCGGTCGCCCCCGAGCCCGCTGAGCCTCTCTTCCGAACCCCCGTGAGCTCACAATCCTTTTCCCCCATCTCCCCTCGTCGTTATCCTCGTCTAGACCATAGATTCGCCGGAGCCGTGAGCTCCTCGCCGCCGGCGATCATGCAGCCACAGCCACGGCTGCTGAAGCCCGTGTTTGAGCACATCAATGTGCTCACGACGTCTCCGCCAACCCGTAGCCACCAGTAGCTCCCCCTCCCACGCTCTCTAGCGCTGAGCCCGACTGCTCCCGACCTTCGGCCTCCGCCACAAGGTCGACTCCGGCGAGCTCGCTCCACCCCAGCTCCTCCCGCTTGCTCCATTGGATGCGTGCGGCCGCTAGCTCGCAGTAGACCCAAACCCCGCCGTGAACCACCTTCTGTAGCACCGTCCCGGGCGACTCCGGCGAGTCCCTGCCATTGCTGTGGTCGCCGGCGTCAACTGCTGATGTGGCGCCAGTTTAATTAGCACTAATGACCCTGCTAAACACCCCTAGAGCCACTGCCGTGTGGGCCCTATGCCTGTTTAGCTTAACTTAATTTTCTGTTTAGATTAGTTCTTAATCCAATGGGACCCACGTGTTAACTTTGACCCTGCTGATGTGGCCGTTGACCTGGTCCCACGTGTCAGCCACTGTAATCAGCACTGGGTCATTGACCAGTGGACCCCACTGGTCAGGTTTGACCTGGATGGCGCTTGTTGACCTGCTGAGGTCAGCATGACGTAATGCTGATGCAATAATGTAATTTCTGGATTTATTTCTATTCAGGAAATTCCAGAAAATGTTATTAACTTCTAAAAATCATATAAAATCAACCGTAGCTCAGAATGAAATAATTTATATATGAAAAATTATCAGACAAATTCAAGGAATCTGTTTATGGCATTTTCATGCATGTTAGAACAACTTATGGCTGCTGTTTAGGCCAATTCATATAAATGGAATTTAAACTCTCACATATGAAGTTTGAATTTGAACCTAGGGTTCAAACCAACTCCATTTAACATGTTGCTAGTTGCATTAGCTCAAACCACAGCATATTGACATGTCATGATCATGCATCATATTGTGCATTGCATGGATTGTGTTTCTTTCTCTGTTGCCAGTTTTTGTCCCCTCTCGATAGACGTGGTTTCGACGATGAGATCGATGACACCGATGAAGAACTATATTATCTTCAGGAGTGCCAAGCAAGCAAAACTCCCTTGTTCATGCCGATACTGCATTAGGACAACAACGATTCAACTGTTACATGCTGCGGTAGCTGAACCCCTTTTCCTCTGCATGACCTGTCATTGCCACAGTAAATAGATGAAACCCACTAGCATGAGTAGGAGTTGTTTGAGCCCTGATGTGCCTACTCTTTCATGCTTGTTTGTCATGCCTGCTACTGCTTAGAGTAGAGTCGGGTCTGATTCATCGGGAATGAATTGGAATGGTGATGAACATGTCCTACTGTGTGTGAGCTAAGTGTGTGAACACGATTTGGTAAAGGTAGCGGTGAGAGGCCATGTAGGAGTACATGCACTACAAGAAATATGTCAACTTGTAACCACCACTATTGGTCACTGAAAGGTCACAAATTTCCATTTGCGACCTTTTTGTGACCAAAAACAGAAGGTCAAAAGCTGGCGGTCGTAAACTGACTATAGCGACCTTTCTTCTGGAATGGTCGAAGACGTTTATGACCAAAATACGTCTACTATGGCGTTTTGGTCACTAGCAACCTCCCCAGGCCATGTAGGCATCCAACGTGGCAATCTGACGTGGCACAAGATTCAGCCCGGTCCAATTGGGTTTTTACATGGGCTGAGCCCATTAATTCAGCCTATTTGTGTTTTTTTCTGTCAATTTTTGGTTGGGTTCATGGGCCAAACCCAATACTGCATCCTTTTTTATTGTTGGGCCGTGGCCTTTTTAATCCATCGATTTTCTAGTTTCAGCCATATATATTGGAGCTGGGCCCACTAGTCAAACAAGCCCCACATATCATAATCTCATACATTGGTCCCACGCATCAGATATTTCAACATTGCTCAGATATTTCAACATTGTTCAGATTACTTTGGTAAGTGGATCCCACTAATCAGGTTTCCATTTCACACATTTTTAAATCACTATTTCAAACAAAACAGAAGAAACGTAATTTATCAAATAACCCTAAATTTTTTACAATGTTACAATCTCTACAGCCTATTACAGTCAAACAGAACAAACAAATCTCTAGCATCACGGCTTTGCACTTGGCTTCATGGCTTTGCACTTCAAATTTGTCCTGGCGCTCCTGTAAAAGAGTGAACACAAAGACTAACAGCATTAGTGTACTGCTACTGAGGTCAGAACCAAACGAATGCAATGGCAACAGTAATGCAACAGTAATGCAAGATGTATACAAAAAAGAACAGCCTTCTTCTGGCAAGCTGTATACAAAAAAGAACAGAATGTAAGATGGCAGTGAGTTAAGCAAGCACCACAATAACATAAACATGTTGTCAGTGGACTGGATGGTAACACAAACATCTACTTTTCCCTACTGTAACAAACATGTACTTAACTCCTTACATACACCAGTGCAAGTGTTGTTCACATGTTACTACTTGATTCGACTTTATACATATAAATAGACATGACAATAAACTTGCATAAAGAGACGTCTAGTCTAGCATTAGACTAACTTACTTGTATAAAGAGACATGGATATTCATGGTAGTTGTACTAGAAAAAACTAATTGAACCAATGTCTCCACAGATATCATAGAATCAGAACAGATGAAGCTGACAACATAATATAACCAGAAGTCAATTGTATCTACTCATATTTTGTGCGTCCAAGTAGGTACTGATGAAAGTCACAATATCCTATAATTGTTCAATGACTCGTGGTACAGCTTGCATTGTTAAAATGCAATGAACCAGGATTTTAGTTACATATATGGTTAAAGAAACAAACTTAAGGAATTAGTTAGAATCTCATATCACCCATGATCCACTAATTTAGACTTGTATTATATCTTACAAATCGAACCGAAGAAGTTCATTTCCAGCCCAACTATAATCTCAGCCCAACTACTGTTAGAGAGCTCACCATGGCTGTCATGTAGCCGACATGGAAGAGGCAGCATGTCCGTCCAAGCAGGATCAGCAGCACCAGTGGACGGGTCTGGGGTTGTCGCCTCTCCTCCTTGTGGATGCCGAGGTCGGAGACGCCGGATCCGTATGAGCATCCACCTCCCATCCTTGCAATTAAAACTTTATATGTGAGAATTCAATTTTATCAATCTCTGAACTCTAGTCTAGTCTGATTCCTGAAAGGGGATATGAATCAGCAAAAGAAAATCAAGGGGCCCTGCCCTCCCAGTTTCCTAGAACAAAATGAGTACATGAGCAGCAGCTATATAGGACTGATGATGCATGTACTACCTGGGAAAGAGCCACCAGCAGTATGATCACTGGAAGACCGATCTCGATGCATTTCGCAACCTACATAGCACATTCATACTGTTATGTTATTGTTATCCCCACTGGTGTCAACTACAGCCAGATAGAATTCAGAAGTGCAGAGATTTGTCATTTGTGTATGCACAAGTAGAAGGCTTACACTTGGGAATCCAAGCTCGTAGAGCCCGAATCCAAGGGCGAGGAGGTTGAGGGTGCGTTGGTGCTGATGCTGGAGCTTCCGCTGGGAACTCCAGCGGGACCGCCATTGGTGGCCGGTCTCCGGCGCTTCCTTTCTTCCCGGGCAATAAGACAGACGAGACGAGGAGGAGCAGCGGTAGTTCGATGTGTGTTGGGTGGCCTGGCTGTAGCGAGGCGGCCGTGGCGGCGGACCTGGACATGGACCAATGAAGAATGAACACTGGTAATGAGATATAGCAAATGCAAACGGTTCAGAATAACACCAAGACATTCAGTACTGCAAGAAATTTCTGAAACTTTAGTTGTAGTAGTTGTCAAACAAAATATCAGTCCAGTAACCTTCAAATTAAATTATGATGGTTTACTGCAATGTGTTTTAGTGATATTGTCATACTACAGTATAACCGAAGCATCCAGGAGAAGGGGCAGCTGCCGGTGCTCAGCGAGTAGGCACATGAAGACAAGGAAGGCCCCGCTATAGAGTACCCACCAAGGATGCGGAAGAAGAAATCAAAAGAAACGGCAACCAATGCTCGCTCTGTTACTGTCATGTAAACCAGCTAGTGTGTGTTGACTGTCTAATCTAAAACTTGTAACACCAAGTTGTTTCGTTCATAGGTGTGTTAGTGCCGTCTGTTATGCTTTCAAAACAACAGCCGGGCACAGTTAGGCTTAGGTATTAAAATGACAAAAATAACAGCCTAAAGAAGCAGATAATGCTTTCAAACAACCAGCAAGAAATGGAGCACTGAGCCTGGAGACGGCTTTGTCATGTATAGAAAATTAAACTAGAGTGCCCAACACACACAGTGTAAGTAAGACTAGCATATAGTAGTTTGTCTTGTATAGAATGCTTCTAATCTAAGTAAGCATGAGAGTGTACGTGTTGAAGCTTTGTCATGCATGCAAATATTTTACAGGGAGCTTTTAAGTAAAATCTGTTTGTGCACACTGCAAATCTGAGAATGTGAGCTCGGTATGCTCTCTACTAGTCTCAAGTGAGCTGATCCTATTAATCTATCTACGCAACGGTGGTGAGAGATGGAGATGCGAGTAGAAGGAACTAGCAAGCATACCACATGCATGGCCAAGACGGATAGCACTGACAACAGGTATGCATCAATGGGCATGCAGCACAAGACGAATATCTGTAAGTCTTTCTTCAGAAGAGGCATTATAACTAGACTACTGCTTACTACTTAACCCAAAACTGAATCATGAAACAAATCTTACCATCCATGCACTGTAGGCAGGATCTTTCTCAGGCAGGTACAGTGGTCGTCTCTCTTTCAGCTGGATTTTCTTAGCCCATAGTCTTGTCACTGAAGAACCACTTCTTCAGTGTTTTGTTGTCACTGCAGGTGTGGAGGAAGTTCATCAACAGAAGAGTACCTAAGAAGAAGAATCATGCATCGGGAATCAATCAAATCAACACCAAATCGAATCAGGAAGAAGAATCGAGTGCTCACATAGGTAGTTGCAGTGCTCCTGCACCTCCTCGATGTCGTACTGCGTCAGCATCGCCTAGGTTCATCTTGTTGGCGTGGCACTGGTCTGCTCACGCTCAGGTGATGATTGTACGCGGTTTGCACTGGAGGCAGGCCTGGATGCCCTCCTTCCACTGTGCTGAAGACCTCGCCTTCCACCATGGTGCACAGGTCATCGGCGCAGATCTAGCACACGCCCCCGGCCCCATGCCTCCCGGACTTCTGCACACAGCAGCGAGACGCGGTCAAAACTGAGGCTCCGCTGTGGGGAGGAAGTGGACGGGATCGAGAGGAGCACGATGAGATCGGGAGGAAGGGGACGTCCTTATGATCTAGGTCGCGAGCCCACTGCCGTTATCGCGGGTCGTCGACGGTGGGGGAAACAGCAAATCGAGGTGGGAGGGAGGGGGAGGGGTGGATCTGGCCGCCGCCATGCCCATGGCCATGCCATGCGGCTAGGTCTAGGTCGTGAGCGAGGAGGGAGCGCGGATCCGACCGCGGCCGTGGGAGAGAAGGGGAGGGGTTGCCGGCGGCCGGGGTTGGGGGAGAGGACAGAAGACGGCAGCGGCGGCGGCTGGGTGGTTGGGGATCGAGAGGGTTGGGGGTGGCGGCTGTGGGACGAGAGGGGGGGAGTGGATCGGGGGAGAGGAGTGGATCGGGGAAGCTAGGGTTTGGGTGAGGGGGTGAGGGGGTGAGGGCTGCCGTTGGATTCAGAAGCATCCGACGGTGGTTGATGCATGATCCGCGTGATATGCCTATGGACCAAACAGAGCGCATCAAACAGTTTGATGATTTTTTGTCCATATAAATTGGTCGTGATTGATTACATACAAATTTTTATTCCATTTTTTAATGCTTAAAATGAGTTTTTTATGAAAGACCTATCTAATATTTGTTCAAATGATATCATATTTTGCACAAGTTTCATCTTAGATTGGCAAACAACATTGACAAAGGGAGTTTTTATTTCTTTTGCATGAAAAACAATTTTCCATTTTTTGAGTGTCCAAAATAAGATTTTTTTTTGTGAAGAACCTCCAAAATAATTGTTGCAAAATTGGACCAAATCATTTTTCTAAAATACTAGGCCATATTTAATGCACAATTGACAAAATGGTTGGGTGTAAAAAGTTTTGATCCACCTCTCGTGAAAAAGACAAATTTCCGCCGATTCAGCTGGAAGCGGGTCAAATTTGAACTGCAGCTGCCTCATAGTTTGCTATTTATTTTTTCCAAAAATCATTTCTAGGTACATAAGTATCTATTTAATCAGAGAAAGACCAAAAAAATTCCAAGATTCAACCACTAGCTAGGAACGGTCAAGCCCGACGTTTTGACCGCATTTTGAAACGGGCATAAAAAATTAAAAAAAATCAAAAAATTGGAAAACCTTCGCATTGTGTCATTATATGTGGCCAAGTTCCCGGGAAAAATAACAAACTTGTAATACGGCAATTATTTTAAAAAAGTGTTCTCAGAAATGAGCTATCATCTCTGAAGATTCATGGCTTTCAAGCCAAATGATCAATCTTATGGCCACATTCGTGGCATAGTTTCTTCAAATGATCTCATATTGTGCACAAGGGTGCATATTGGAATGGCAAACAATGTTGCCTAAGGAAGTTTTCATTTTCTTTGGACGAAAAAACTATTTTCCATTTTTCGAGTGCTTGAAAGGAGATTTTTTTGTGAAGAACCTCCAAAATAATTGTTGCAAAATTGGACCAAATCATTTTTCTAAAATACTAGGCCATATTTAATGCACAATTGACAAAATGGTTGGGTGTAAAAATTTTTGATCCACCTCTCGTGAAAAAGACAAATTTCCGCCGATTCAGTTGGAAGCGGGTCAAATTTGAACTGCAGCTGCCTCATAGTTTTCTATTTATTTTTTCCAAAAATCATTTCTAGGTACATAAGTATCTATTTAATCAGAGAAACACCAAAAAATTCCAAGATTCAACCACTAGCTAGGAACGGTCAAGCCCGACGTTTTGACCGCATTTTGAAATGGGCATAAAAAATTCAAAAAAATCAAAAAATTGGAA